>NW_028174323.1:0-40385 GCF_963971535.1 Notolepis coatsorum | reverse complement strand
GCGTTACTCCTCGCCGCTGAGAGTTTGCGCTGCTGCAGTGAAAAGATGCGACAGGCTGCCTCCTCGTGTACCGGAGGGGACACGTGATGCAAGGCTTCTGTCCTTACTACAACCGACCTGTGGAAAGCATAGTCTAGCAACGTTCAAGACAGATATACGAAATTGGGATGGGAGAAAACATTTTAAAATGGGGAGAAAAAGTGGATCAAAAATAATAATAATAAAATAAAAAATAATCGACTTTCCACCACCAAAGGATGTCAATCGGGATCCTCATCCTACACGTATCTTCTTCTTCACTGCGCAAGGCATGCATAAGTTGATTCACATAATATATAATTAATTATATTATATATAATATTATTCACACCCACGCAGTCTCATTCACACACCCGTATAGACCCGCTTCTCCAAATTATTCCGGATATTAAACAAACAGCTCCGGTGATGAGTCAGACACTCGGACTTAACTAATATGTTCTCTGCAATTCCGATCAATTTCACTGCTGCTGCTGCTATAAGCCCAACAACAATATTGACCCGAAGTTCAAGCGCATGCACGCGCATAATTAGGTCAGGGACACACGCACACACACACACACACGCACGCACACACACACACACACACACACGCACGCACACACATGCGCGCGCACACACATGTACGCACACACGCACGTGCACGCACACACACACACGCACACACACACACGCACGCACACACAGACACACGCATACACAAAACACACTCGCGCGGAGAGAGAGAGAGAGAGAGAGAGAGAGAGAGAGAGAGAGAGTCGAGATGGGGAAGACCGAGAGAATTCGGTTAACTTTGATCTTTCAGATTAATATGAATCGTTCCTTCTTTCTTTCTTTTTTAATGACGCCACTCGTGCATTCAAATAATCGAGACTTTCGGGATCAAATAATAATTGTGCAGCTTCTATTATAATACGAGCTATTTTACAAGGCAGCCGTATACAAATCCAACTTTCTTCTAAATCGCGTATAGGTTTTTTTTTGACTGAGCGACAAATACTCTATAGATACTGTAGTTTACACTGTAAAGATATGACTGATGTCCCCCCCCCCCCCCCCCTTTTATTGTATTTTCTGTGATCTGATACTCTGTTTGTGTACTGTAATGCTATTTGGAATAATTTGTATATATGTAGGAATATTGGAATATATTTTTAAATGTAGCCTATGTATGTATGTATGTATGTATGTATGTATGTATGTATGTATGTATGTATGTATGTATGTATGTATGTATGTATGTATGTATGTATGTATGTATGTATGTATGTATGTATGTATGTATGTATGTATGTATGTATGTACTGTTTTTGTTGTGTGTGGACCCCAGGAAGACTATATAGTTGTTGCTGCGGTGATGATGACTAATGGGGATCCGTAATCAAAGATAAAGATAAAGATGGAGAATAATAATACAAATGTGGCAGCAGCATGGCAGCTCTTACCGGAGTTCCTCAGCTTTCGGTTCCTGAACACCGAGATGATCACCAGCAGGTTCCCCAGGATGTCCACCACGGTGGTGAAGAGCAACACGCCGGCCAGCACCGCGACGACCCAGGCGGGACGGGGGGCGCTGCTTGTCCCCCCTGCTGGCCCCCCCGGCCCCCCTGTCTCCTCCAGCCGCGCCTCTGACCTGTTCGTTAGGAGGAGGAGGAGTGCGGAGGATGTGTCCGGCATTACCCAAGACGAACAGTGCCTTTAATAATAAGTCCCACACTGCCACCACAGGTGTGTCCTCCTTTTAAATCAAACATCATGTTGGGGACAAGTGAGTGTCTCTCTCTCTCTCTCGGGTCTCTCTCTCTTTCTCTCTCTCTCTCTCTCTCTCTCTCTCTCTCTCGGGTCTCTCTCTCTCCACGAGTGCGCGGCACCACGGATATGTGTTTGATGCGCTTGAGGCGAAAATGTCACGCAGGAGGAGATGAGCCCACAGTGGCGCTCAGTCAGGAGGGATATATATAATAGAGTATATAGAGCGGTCGTCTGGTAATAAATCCGGAGGTTCCCGCCGGTTCGATTCCCGCGGCTCGTCCTCCCTCCCGCGGGAGCAGCGTGTCGATTGAGCACCTGATCCCTGCTCCCGATGAGCAGGTCGGCACCTTGCACGTGAACGTGTGAGTGAGTGAAATGTGAGCGCTTTGGATAAAAGCTGCTATATAAATGCACCATTGGTGTCAGGAAAGGACTTTTGTTTTAGGGTTGGCCTGGTGTGTTTAGCTAGTGTCGACTATATACCCTCTGCCTCTGATAAGTCACCCCGCCCGGCTGTGCCCAGTTTGCGTCTTTCTTGATGATGGCCCATGTCGGAGAGAGAGAGAGAGAGAGAGAGAGAGAGAGAGAGAGAGAGAGAGAGAGAGAGAGAGAGAGAGAGAGAGAGAGAGAGAGAGAGCGAGAGAGAGAGAGCGAGAGAGAGAGAGAGAGAGAGAGAGAGAGAGAGAGAGAGAGAGAGAGAGAGAGAGAGACTCACTGTTTAGTTGACACGTCCAGGGCAGGAGGGCTTGCCTTGATAAAGTGTATAATCCACTGTTGATGTATTCCAGACCACTGTCCACTGTGTCCAGACTGCATCCGCCATATAGCTTGTTAGCCAAGTGTTAGCTTGTTGGCAGTTAGCACCACACAACTTAGTGTGTGTGCTTGGCAGTACTTCATTCCTTTGTCCATTTCCGCGTCGAACAGACTGCAAACTACCTGGCGTTCTATCGCCATGCTCTAAGACAAAACTCTAACCTTAACCAACTTTGAAAGAGTGCCTAAGCTTAACAGTCTAAAGAACTTGCAGTCACGGCACGCTCTAAGACAAACAGCTGCATGCATCTCACAACAACACAACTATCTCTACCACCAACGGACCAACCTATAGGAATAAGCTAGAATTGGAACATTAGAAATTGGATTCGGCCAATCAGAGATCGTCTCTGTGAAATTCTGCTACGGAAAAAAATACTGGCGTCGGCCAATCAGAGAGCGTCTCCGCGAAATGCGGCTACAGAAATTCTTGACGCTACTGGCTATTTGATTCCAACATAATAGTCATATTTCAACGCACAACGCGTTACGCACTGATTGGCTGTGACGGATACAGCGATCAAACCGTGACGCGCACTCAGAGCGCTATCGCGTCTAGCCCGGGCCGAGAAATACAAAAAAATTATAAAAAAAAGAAAAGTGAGTCACTTCCTGTTCAAGAAAACGAGATTTTTTTTTAATATATAATAACGTTATATTGTGCATTGGAAACACAAACATACTTAAAATGAGTAAATATTATTAATTTTAAACATGTTTATATTATTTATAGGGCTATAAAACTAAAAACTAAAAACTTATTTTTCTTCTTCTCTCATATAACCAGGGTAGGGCCTGAGGGGGGGCGGCGCCTGAGCGCCCCTAGTGGTAGAGCCGCCACTGCAAGAAGATGCATGCCTTGTTCTTCTCTGTACATGCAGTATAGCAGTAGGAAGACATTGGGAACTAGGCTAATGGAGGAACCTACTTCCAGTGACTGACACTAAGCTAGGCTAACGGTGTGCGTCTTCCTACTCCTACTGCATGCACAGAGAAGAAAACATTTATGTATCTTCTTGTCTAACTCCAGGGTAGATGGAAAATAAGCAAATTTCCCCAAATGTTGGAGTTTTCCTTTACATTTTTTAGGAACACTGTCTTTTCGTCTCAACCTGTTTTCTTATACAAACAAATTGTCAGATGCAGTCAGGTTCATTCTTATTTGACTAGGTCAGACCGTGACGATGATGGACAGATTATATGTTACCACGTCCAAAATCAAATACTTTAATTATAGAGGACGGTTGTTTTATCGTGCCACCAATCATGGGAATAACTGCCCACTGAACATAAGTAAAATTAATAGCAAAGTGTCTTTCAAATACCACCTGAGAATGCACTACTTAAATATGTGAGCAAAATATTCTGATGTTGATAATGATGTCTACAATGTTTTATACTGTTTTTAGATTATCATTGTTAATTGTGATTGCCATATGTATCAACTAATCAGGGGGACCCTGATGTAAACAAGACGAAAGTCTTTCTCTGGTCTGCATCCCCTTAACAATTGTGTGTATTGAGCTGTACAGTAAATTTCGCTGAGTAAATTTTACTCAAACTGAGTACATTTTACTCAAACTGAGTACATTTTACTCAAACTGAGTAAAATATTACTTACTTGGGCTCAAATGGACTCAGTTTGAGTAAAATTTACTCTGCGAAATTTACTGTACCCATCCTGCAATCTGTTAATACAATTTTCAATCAATCGATCAATCAATCGATCAATCAATCAATCAATCAATCAATCAATCAATCAATCAATCAATCAATCTCATGTTGTTATGTTTTGTGTTTTCTGTGTGGACCCCAGGAAGACTAGCTCGCCACTTAGGTGGCAGGCTGGCAGCTATTGGGGATCCTTTTATACAATAAACAACAATAACCCGCGCCTGGCAGCCACACAACAGGGCGCAGAGCCGCGTATACGTTCAAAGAGGCGGGGTGTGTTTATGTGGGAGGGGGTCGAGAATAAGGGAGCAAGACACGATGCCTACTACGACACCGCTGCTCAGTCAGCAGCGCACTTTCCCCGCACAGAGAGAATCATCATGTCCCTCTCTGTCTGCCCCTTCATCACACCACACTGGGGGGAAAAAATAAACGTTTTTTCACAGGAAATTCACTGTATTATTTTACAGATTACCTTTGTTTTTCTACTTTAAGTGTAAATACCATAAGAATACAGTAAATTACCTTTTATCAAAATATGACAGTAAGTATTTGGAAACCATGCATGCATTGATGCATGCCAGACATTTACCGTTTTCTTGCAGCTTTTTTTTTTTTTCTTACAGTGTAAGCGCTGAAAGGGTTTGTAAACATATGATTTTCCTTATTTTATTTGATCTATTCCCCATGTGGTTCCAAGGTGATCTCAGCTCATATGGAATTATGTTCTGATAACAGTGTTGCTGGCCTTATTTTATTGTATTTTATTTTATTTGATCTATATTCCCCAGATGTGGTTGCAGAAACAGTATTTTATTTCTCTCGCATAATATGCTCAGAGTAGGTGTGGGGGGGGGAGAAACTGTACATTGGAGGTGGTTGGGTGGGTGGGGGGTTGGGTAGGTGAGGTGGGGGGGGGAACAAGACAAGAACTTGTCAAACACAGCAGTCTCACCTCTATATCTAAAGTCATCTAGTAAGCTAGTGACCATTGCTGTCCCCATGTCGTGTCTGCTGTCAACTCCACCATTCCTCCCATGGCCCCTCATTCGCCTCCATTCAGTTTGGGGTATTTCTCTCATATCATACTTCTATAGTACTGTATACTATACAAACAAATTACTGCTGTGAAGATTTCAATAAAGCAGGACATTCTGAGTCAAACGTATATGTGTTTGTTTTGGCATTTGATGTGTCTTTATATATATTCATGACCTTTGAAAAATGAAAGCATAATTTGGTCAAGTTGTTGTATATAGGTTTGAGTGAGCTGTGCATCTTTGCCTTGCAAGCTGCATGGAATGCCTGCATGGGGAGTGGTTACCATGGTTACCTGCTGCCTTGCTTGAAGAAATATTCTCAACATTCTGTGAAAAGTTGACAGTTTGTCAAACTACACCTCAAGTGGGAAGTATACAGTTATAACCATCATTTTAAAATGGCAACATTAGCTAAAAAAATATAAAAAATACATTTGACCCAGGAAAATACATTACACAGAATTATATTGCTGTATTGTTTGTTTTTAATCCAGAAGTACTGTATTATATTTAGACGTGGTCCTGAAAATGAATGGAAGTGAATGAGGAGCCTGACACCTGGGTGGAATGGTGGTGTTGACAGCCGACAGGGACAGAAGTGGTCTCTAGCTTACTAGATGGCTTTATAGAGGCAAGACTGCAGATTATTGACAAGTTCTACTAAAGTGAAATATCCCTTTAAACTAGGGATGTCCGATATTATCGGCCGATATTGGCATTAAAATGATCGGGATCGGTAAAAAAAAAAATCTTTTTACATTTATTTAACCTTTATTTACCCAGGCAAGCAAGTAAGAACAAATTCAGATTTTATTTATTGTCAAAAGTATGCATAATGTTGTGTTAATTCCACAACAAGAGATATGTAATGTTAATTACCTGAAATTATAAAAAAAAATTGGGGGGGGGGGGGGGGGGCGGGGGGCGGGGGGGAACCCTGCATATATCGGTATCGGTTGATATCGGTAGCGGAAATTAAGAGTTGGACAATATCGGTATATCGGTATCGGTAAAAAAGCCAACATCGAACATCCCTACTTTAAACATTCAGTACAATGAAAACTGTGTTTTTAAATCTCTTTGCATTTTTTTTTTACATAAGGTGTGTTGATGTAAAATTACCCCAAATGTTAGAACTGGTGTTGTTGTCAAAATGATAACTCAAGCTCTTTGATAACTATCCCCCCTGGATATCAACAACATCAAACCATTTCAGATATCCATCTTCCCTGAAAACATTGCATAATCTACTTGGGTTACTCTGATTGGCCCAACAGTCAGTCTGTCAGTTGTCAGTAGTTGAAAATAATATCAGCTAGTTAGTCCACATACAAGCAATGGAAGTCGTTTTCTACAATTTAGTACATTTTAATGGTTCAAAAACATCCACTGGCGACTATGCCAGTTTATCTATCACCTGCTAGCAAAGGTTAGCCAATATTATTACATGGCGTTTTAACATTCGCCGAAATGCTTGATTGTGATTGGTCAATAGCGCTCATCAGAGGTCCGTTATTACTCGATAACGGACCTCTGCCGAGCAATAATGACCGCTGTGCGCAGCTGTAGCAATCAAGCCCACTGACACACACTGCATCAGTGCAGCCAATCAGACACACCTGCCGGCTGCTGGCGAAGCTGCCGGCGATGACAGCGGAGCGACAGAACAGAACAGAACTGCGTCTGCATTTGATCTCGTCTTGTCGATGGTGTAAAATGAATTAGGTATATTGTTATTAATGTTAGCCATGTAATAAGCGGGATAATGTATAGCTATACTCGGTCATTGTCGCAAAATAATTGACCTTCACTACGTTTAAAGAACACCTCGGCCAAGCGCCTCTGTGTTCTAAACTCCGTGTCGGTCAATTATTTTGCGACAATGACCTCGTAGCTATACATTATCCCTTACTTAATCTCCCATAGCAACGGATCACACTGGTCCCATAAATGTGTTTACATTTGAAAGCTTCATGTATTATGATTAGGGATGTTCGATATTGGCTTTTTTACCGATATCCGATATACCGATATTGTCAAACTCTTAATTTCCGATACCGATATCAACCGATACCGATATATGCAGGCCCCCCCCCCCCAAACGGAATAATTTCAGGTAATTAACATTACATATCTCTTGTCGTGGAATTAACACAACATTATGCATACTTTTGACAATAAATAAAATAAGAATTTGTTCCTACTTGCTTGCCTGGGTAAATAAAGGTTAAATAAATAAAAACCGATACCGATCATCATTTAATGCCAATATCGGACGATAATATCGGACATCCCTAATTATGATACTAGCTTGACATCTCCATTTAATGAACATGCCCCTCAACATACTACTGAGAGTTGGCTGTGCTCAGAGAGGGTGCACTAAACCCCCTCTGCGCCGCCCCCTATCTCCCTGTCTCCGGCTGTCTCGGAGCGATGACCGGAGTGTTGAACGTCCCGTGATTAAGACGGGGAGGACGCGACCCTCTTTGCGCCGCCCCTGTGCCTCAAATAGATTCGCTATCAGCTCTATCTTTAATCTGTCAAAATGTTCAGTTGCTATCGCTATCAGCTCTATCTTTAATTTTTCAAAATGTTCAGTTGCTATTGCATGCACTCATCTGTGTTTCACTACACACTTGAGTGCATGCTTACCAACTGTTAGTCTGCAACACTACTATCACCGACATCTAAGAAGGGAGATCCCCCCTTGAATGGCCCTTCTAAGGTTTCTCTCCTCCACACTGCCTGTGGTGCATTTTTCCCTATTGTTAGGTTTTAGTGAGTTTTTCCTTACCTTCGCGTGGGGTATGTCTGGGAGTGCTTGCATTCATTCATTTATTTGCATTTATTTAAAATTTGTTGGACCTTATGGTGTTCTTGTTTTGTTCTTGACTTATTGGGTAGCACTTTATAATAACACCCTGTTATAATACATTTATAAGGTATTTGTAGATAATGAACTAATCATGTACAAACCATTTATATACATTCATAAATGATTATTAAATCATTTATAACTATATTTGTCTAACATTTACAAAGTATTTATAACGCATTAGTGGATAATGAACTAATCATGAACAAACCATTTATATACATTCATAAATGATTATTAAATCATTTATAACTATATTTGTATAACATTTACAGATTAGTCCTACATTATTTATAACTCATTATCAACATTGTTTGTACTTGATTTGTTCATCATTAAATAATGTTGTTAGTAACACATTTGTAGATGCTTTGAAAAAAAATGGATATGAAAAAACGACTATACTGTATCTCCATTTATTTTTCATGTTCAACAAATGATTTGTTAAGACATTCATAAAACATCTATAAATCATTTGCAGATGCTATTGTGTGCCCTAATCTAAAGTGAAGCCTATTCATCATTAACAAATGTATAATACAGTTAATTATTTGTTTACTTTTTCATCACATGTTACAAATGTTGTAGACAGCTTTCGGATACAGCCTTCTTTGTGACATCAAACAGTGACAGAATTAGGACTAAAGATAAATGCAATTTTATTAACATATAAAATACATGTGCATGACATATAGTGTAACATGGGGGGCACTAGGACCCAGGAGTACCCTGGCCAGGTAGAGTATCTAGAGAGGAAGTCTCATGAGAGTGAGACTTGACGTCACGTGTGTTGCCGTCTGTTTGAATGGAAGCACGATACATGCAGAACCAAGTTATCCGTGCTGCTCCTGCCACACACTTTTAATAAGGTATGAGCAGGTTAACCTTTTTTGTTGGTAAATCTATTCCATCATGTGGTGGGCGCTAACGTTACATTTGTTCCTAATGTGTGCTCAGTGCTCAGTATATTGCGGTATGTGATGATGACACGACACACAAGAGTAATAATTATTTGTATTTTCAGGCTGTATCGGCGCCTATACAGTCTGAAAATACAAATAATTATTTGTGTCGTGTCATCATCACATACTGCAATATACTGAGCACTGAGCACACATTAGGAACAAATGTAACGTTAGCGCCCACCACATCAAGTACGTCTACACAACATATAAGAGTTGTTTGTAGGTCAGAAATGATGGAATAGATTTACCAACAAAAAAGGTTAACATGCTCATACCTTATTAAAAGTGTGGGGCAGGGCGGTTAGGTGGCGTAGAGGAGATTGCGTTCGTCACCAACCCCGGAGACGCTAGGATTCGCCTGTTCGAATCCAGCTCACAGCTCCGGGGTTGTCACCAGCTTGGCTGGCCGTTCACACTAATACAATTGGCAGTATTAGAGGGTGGGAGAAGCTGGCGGGGTGGGTCCGGGTCGTTGTAAACAGCGACTCCTACAGTTCGGTCGGGGCGCCTGCTAAGCTCGGATAGGACTTGAGTGGGATAGTGTGATCCTTCCACACGCTACGCTACGCCCTCTCAATGAGAATCCACGCTGCCAGGTGAAAAGAAGCGGTTGATTGGCTGGACGTGTGTCGGAGGAAGCACGTGGTAGCCTCCACTCTCCCAGACCGACTGTGGGGGGTAAGTGCGCAGCGACCAGGAAGGGGATTGGGAATTGGCATAACGACTAACATTGGGATGGGAGAAAATCGGAGGAAAATGGAGGGGGAAAAAAGATAAAAAAAAAAAAAAAAGGTGTGGGGCAGGAGCAGCACGGATAACTTGGTTCTGCATGTTGTTGAACATGAAAAATAAATGGAGATACAGTATAGTCGTTTTTTCACATCCATTTTTCAAAGCATCTACAAATGTGTTACTACACATTAAACAACATTATTTAATGATGAACAAATCAAGTACAAACAATGTTGATAATGGGTTATAAATAATGTAGAACGAATCTGTAAATGTTATACAAATATAGTTATAGATGATTTAATAATCATTTATGAATGTATATAAATGGTTTGTTCATGATTAGTTCATTATCTACAAATACCTTATAAATGTATTATAACAGGGTGTTATTATAAAGTGCTACCACTTATTGTTATGTTTCTTCTTGACTTGTTTAAAGAAGACGTGTCCGGCCCATGGGGACATTAACGTGTGTTGTCGGGCCTTACAAATAAATTTGATTTGATTTGATTTGATTTATAACAAATCAAATGATATACATCTGAAGCTGAAAGAGATTACACTCCTGATATTAACGTTCCACAATACGCTTTTTTTCCCTGACAGAATTAACATCATTGTACTGGTTTACATTTTTTATACATTTCAAACTGCCAAAGGCAGAATGCTATTCAATAATTTGTAACATCATTTCCCTGTAGAGCACGCTCTGAGAGCTTTTATTTATTCATTCATTTATTTATAACCAACATTCAAAAGACATATGCTATGCTAAGTTAGTTTTGTAATCACACACACACACACGCGCGCACGCACGCACGCACGCACGCACGCACGCACGCACGCACGCACGCACGCACGCACGCACGCACGCACGCACGCACACACACACACACACACACACACACACACACACACACACACACACACACACACACACATTAATGGGACCAATGTTGTATTGTGATTGTGTCTATAAGAAGCCTTTGCCTTTTAAATGGTAAATAGTGAATGGACTGTATTTATATAACAGCTTTTATCCAACGCGCTTTACAACGTACAGTATGCCTCACACTCACCCATTCACACACACATTCACTCACCCATTCACACACACATTCACTCACCCATTCACACACACATTCACTCACACATTGTTTGTTTGTTTGTTTGTTTGTTTGTTTGTTTGTTTGTTTGTTTGTTTGTTTGTTTGTTTGTTTGTTTGTTTGTTTGTTTAACACAGTTAAACAGAAGTAAACACAATACATAATAAGTTATAACGATTGTGAAGGAGAAGTTAGAAGCCTAGAGGCTTATCAAGAACTTCCCCTGTTTTATAAAATCAAACATACAAAAATACAAAAATATGCATATTATAAAATACCAGAATACATTCAAAAGATTCGTGTTAATACAAACATACATGCATATACTGTATACTGCGTACATAATAATATATAACAACCCACCCACCTGCCTACAAACCTACCCACCCACATAACCAAATGCATACCTACATGTATGACCTATTTATCTATCTACTACTTTTGGATATGAGCATTCTTTTGTAGTTTTCTTTAAAAATAAGCAGAGATGGAGATTTCCTCAGCATAGGATCAGCTGCATTCCAAAGACTGGACCCTCTATACCTCACTGAGAACTGCCTAAGTGAAGTACCACAATAAGGTATCTGCAGGTCCCTGGACTGACGTATGACATATTATGAATGAACATCTGAATTAAAAGAAAAAAAACTATTAAAGCCATTTGGTAGATTGTGATCATGAATGCATTTGTACACAAATATACATATCTGTAAAGAATTAACCTCAGACACAGTCAGAATGTTTAGTTTCACACACATTCACTCACACATTCACTCACACATTCACTCACACATTCACACACACATTCACACACACATTCACACACACATTCACACACACATTCACACACACATTCACACACACACATTCACACACACATTCACACACACACATTCACACACACATTCACACACACATTCACTCACACATTCACACACACATTCACACACACATTCACACACACATTCACTCACACATTCACACACACATTCACACACACATTCACACACACGTTCACACACACGTTCACACACACGTTCACACACACGTTCACTCACACGTTCACTCACACGTTCACTCACACGTTCACTCACACGTTCACTCACCGACGGCGGAGGTGACCATGCAAGGTGCCGACCTGCTCATCGGGAGCAGTTAGGGGTTAAGTGTCTTGCTCAAGGACACATCGGCCAGACGCTGCCCGGGAGGAGCGGGAATCAAACCGGGAACCTCTACTGATACTCTACTGATACTCTACTGATACTCTACTGATACTCTACTGATACTCTACTCACTCTACTGATACTCTACTGATACTCTACTGATACTCTACTCACTCTACTGATACTCTACTGATACTCTACTGATATACTCTACTGATACTCTACTGATACTCTACTGATACTCTACTGATACTCTACTGATATACTCTACTGTTACTCTACTCATACTCTACTGATACTCTACTGATACTCTACTGATGCTCTACTGATACTCTACTGATATACTCTACTGTTACTCTACTCATACTCTACTGATACTATACTGATACTCTACTGATGCTCTACTGATACTCTACTGATACTCTACTGATACTCTACTGATACTCTACTCACTCTACTGATACTCTACTGATACTCTACTGATACTCTACTCACTCTACTGATACTCTACTGATACTCTACTGATATACTCTACTGATACTCTACTGATACTCTACTGATACTCTACTGATACTCTACTGATATTCTACTGATATACTCTACTGTTACTCTACTCATACTCTACTGATACTATACTGATACTCTACTGATGCTCTACTGATACTCTACTGATACTCTACTCACTATACTGATACTCTACTGATACTCTACTGATACTCTACTCATACTCTACTCATACTCTACTGATACTCTACTGATACTCTACTGATACTCTACTGATGCTCTACTGATACTCTACTGATACTCTACTCATACTCTACTGATACTCTACTGGTACTCTACTGATACTCTACTGATACTCTACTGTTACTCTACTCACTCTACTGATACTCTACTGATACTCTACTCACTCTACTGATACTCTACTGATACTCTACTGATACTCTACTGGTACTCTACTGATACTCTACTGATACTCTACTGTTACTCTACTCACTCTACTGATACTCTACTGATACTCTACTGATACTCTACTGATACTCTACTGATACTCTACTGATACTCTACTCACTATACTGATACTCTACTGATACTCTACTCACTCTACTGATACTCTACTGATACTCTACTGATACTCTGATACTGATACTCTACTCACTCTACTGATACTCTACTGATACTCTACTGATACTCTACTGATACTCTACTCACTCTACTGATACTCTACTGATACTCTACTGATACTCTACTCACTCTACTGATACTCTACTGATACTCTACTCACTCTACTGATACTCTACTCACTCTACTGATACTCTACTGATACTCTACTGATACTCTACTGATACTCTACTATGCACGTCTATGACTCATGTTGCGTATCACATCAGCAAGAGGGGGAGTGGCCGTCCAGTCCGATTAATGCTTTCAGTTGGTGATTGGTGGATGGCCTATGCAAGAGCCATTTATTACCAGAGTTTGGGCCAGGTTGCACAGTAAGGACGCCATGCCGTGGTCACCTTGTCATAGTGAGTCATAAGCCACTGACACTTTTTTGGAACTCCTTTTGGAACCTTGCTGTCCAAACTCTTTATCATCAATATCTCCAATACCAGTGGTGACACACCAAGGCCAGTGGCGTGATTACGAAAACCTAGCCGCATTTCTCGGAGACGCTCTCTGATTGGCACTGACTGACGCTCTCTGATTGGCACTGACTGACGCTCTCTGATTTGCCACTGACGCATTTGCCCAATCGCCGTGACGAGCTGTGTCTTTGCCCATTTCCCACGTCAAACAGCCTGCAAACTACCTGGCGTTCTATCGCCATGCTCTAAGACAAACTCTAACCTTAACCAACTTCGAAAGAGTGCCTAAGCTTAACCAGTGTAGAAACAGGCGTCGGCCAATCAGAGAGCGTCTCCGAGAAATGCGGCTAGGTTTGGTAATCACGCAGGCCAGTGCCCCCAGAGACATCATGTGTTTCCTGGAGAGCTGATGACGCGCTCCGCCCCCGGTGTCAGGAACAACAGGTCCCCACAGCATGTTAACCTTTGGCCAATGGCTCTACTGACCTTTGGCGAGACACTGACCCGGAATGGGATGAGTGGCTGTTTTGACGGATAGGTGAATGTTTGCATGATGGGTACACACACACACACACACACACACACACACACACACACACACACACACACACACACACACACACACACACCACACACACACACACACACACACACACACACACACACACACACATGGACACACACACACACACACACACACACACACACACACACACACACACACACACACACGGACACATACATACACACACACAGACATATACATACACGCACACACACACACACACACACACACACACACACACACACACACACACACACACACACACACACACACACACACACACACACACACACACACACACACACACACACACACACACACACACACACACACACACACACACACACACACACACACACACACACACACACACACACACACACACACACACACACACACACACACACACACACACACACACACACACACACACACGGACACATACATACACACACACAGACATATACATACACGCACACACACACACACACACACACATACACAGATACACACATACAGAAAGATACACACACATGCACCCATCCCCTCCAAAGCATGCATGCACATGTGACCGATCGTATATGTTACTCCTTCTGCGTTGTGTTCAATTTCGATGCCCTGAGGGAGTTTCAAACCCGGGTTGGCCGCACCGCGGGCCACAGCATAGGCCGCTATACCAAGAGGTGAATTCACTACTTTTGTTTTTCTGACTATGAATTCCGTTTTCCACGGGGAATGCTGGTAATATTCTGTCTCTTCATGCTATAGGCATGGGCATAGCGCTGAGGTCGGGACAAAACCTCATAACTCCAAAAACCCAACTTTTCAGCAGATGAAAAAAACGAACACAGATTTGAGGGTGAATAGAGTTAGGAGGTTTAGACAGATGATCGGTTTAATGCTTTCCCATTGTTTGAACTTTGTAAAACCCACACACACATTATGGAGGATGATCTACGGAGTTGATTTATATAAAAAAAAGAATACAAAAATGGAGTTATGAGGTTTTGTCCCGACAGCAGCGAGATTAGGCTTGTGGCCAATGGTCATAGGGTCACAAAAATATAAACATCTTCTATAAGCATCTTGTGATTGAAGCATAGTTTTCAACCACTTCTTTCTCTGGTAATCCATGCCATTGCTACGTATAACAAAGTGTATTCCTCACCACTTTGCAAATCAAACCTATAGGCCCTTGGCTAGAACCTCATTCTGCCCTCATATGTATTACTGCCGATAATATGGTGCTCATAATTGTATCCTGTACGATGAGCTCGGTTGGTTTTCCCTGACTGAGAAACATAACAAACATTGGCATTTGTTTATGTATAAAAACGCTTGTCTCTGTTTCAGTTTCAGTTCATGTATTAATTTGCAGGGATGGTGCACATTCATTAACAGTTCTGTATATGTGTCAGTTTCAGCCGCAGCTAGCTAATCTTCATCTGCAGTCCTGGGGGGCCAAGTGACAATTTTGTATGTAGAGTAATCTTTATATATATACAGTATATACTGTATATACAGTATTTACAATACATCTACAGAGCTTTTAGAAAGGTGTGGAATAAAATGTCTGCTTTTCCTCCCAAATTCTTTATTAGATTAGATTAGATTAAACTGTATTGTCATTACAGTACAACAAAAATAAGTTTGGCATCCAACCAGAGTGCAAATGTAACAGTAAAGTGCAATAGTAATATTCAATGCACAGTTGATTAAACTTGGTATAAAATCATATAAATTAGTACTACTGAGTATAGTGCTAATAGGATGTATGTACATATTTGTAATATTAATATGTACAGTGATACAGGTATAAAGACAGTATGGTAGAAGTCATACTGACCAGCAGCGTAACTATTAAGAGTATAAGAGTAGGTAAGGGATATGTACAGATATAGATATAGTATCTACAGATATGTAAAAGGATTATGTGCAGGTATGTACAGACAGGTGTGGATATATATATATATATATATATATATATATATATATATATCCAAAATTAACTAATTAATCTCACAATTTTCTGTAATTAATCTAGATTAAAGATCAAATTTTTCTACTTAACAAGTGGCCAGAAAAGTGGAACTGTTTGAATTTTAACTTGAGGACTGCATACTTTTTTTGCAAACCAAAACAACATACTTTATACTTATAGCACATGCATGAGCCCTGGGAAACTCCACGGAGATTGTTCACTGCTGTCGAACCAAGAAGACACTATCGTGTATTGTGGGATAAATAAAAGGCGGACTCGTAAACGGTGATGTCAGATATCAACGGCTCCCTAAGACCATTGCTGCAATTCTGCCTGGACAGCTCAAAATACTAATAAAGACCGTTCGTTGACCACTGTTTGGCGTTGGTTGTGTGTCATTATAACCGTGCTGTAATATGAATGCCTTTATTAGTTGTGTTCGATTGGCTATATGATTTTTAGATGCATCTATTTTGTTGTCGGCTAATAAAGACCGCGCTGGAATATGACTGCCTTTTCCCGTGTTGTTTGATTAATACCCCAGTGTCAGGATCCTAGGCCCGGTCCTGGCTGGACTGGGCAGGATGGTAACATTGGGCAGTATCCTCCACCTAACTTTGGGCAATGCCCTCTATCTGACATTGGCCCTCGGCCTGACATTGGCGCCCTACCACCCTCTAGTGGTGACAAACAATCGGTGCGCTCCAGTACACTGGACATCCTGAGTATGTGATAACAATAATTAATAGTATGATTAATGTGGTGTCATGGTGTGTACTGTTGTTGACTTTCCCTTCCCTTGTGTGATGTGGTGTACTGTTGGGTTGTTAGGAGTTGCTTTTGTGTTTAGTTGTTCTTTGCTTATTGTCTAGGTGTTGTTTGTGATTCTGTGTTGGCCAGGTGTTCTTAATTGTTAATTAGTTGGGGTATATAGGGTTCTGTCTGTCCTCCCTTCTGTGTGGCAACATTCCTCCAGTTACCCCCTGTTCCTCCACGTCGTGTCGCACCGTTCTCCCTCTAGTAAGTCTTAGTGTTTGTTGTTTTGTATTGTGAAGTTGTTATGTAGTTTCTGTATGTTCCTTGTATTGCACTGGATTCTACAGTAAACACCCTTCTCCAAGCTTCACTCCTCGCCTCTGCCTCCTCCATTCTTTCCCTTTCTGTATTATTGCATTCTACCTAACCCCATCGTGACAGAATGTCGCCACCAACATTAACGAATGCAGCAGGAAAGGCAAGCGATACCATCACCGTTGTCCTGGCCCTGATGGCCGGTGACATGAAGAGTTACTCACTGGCCAAATGGGGGTTCCTACTCCGGAAGATCGACCAGGTCGCCACTGAGAATCCGACACTGCAGACGGCGATGTGGGAGATGGCTGGACATGTTGCTGTCCTCATGGAGAAGCATAAGCCGAAGGCTAGGGTAGCTAGCCTACCGACTGTTCTCAGGCTTACGGTCAGCCTAGATCCTCCCACAGCCGCTGAGGTTGCTCGGATGTCCATCGCCGGTCGGACGTCCACAGCTAACCTAGCTCCGCCGGTTAGCTTTGTGCCAATAGCTGACCGGCCATCCCCAGTTAGCACAGCTCCTCCTGTTAGCTCCGCCACTATAGATGGCCAGACGTCCCCAGTTGGTACAGCTCTACCCGTTAGCTCCGCTCATACAGCTAACCAGACGTCCACAGCTAACATAGCTCCGCCGGTTAGCTTTGTGTCAATAGCTAACCAGCCATTCCCAGCTAACCTAGCTCCGCCCGTTAGCTTCGTGTCAATAGCTAACCAGCCACTCTCAGCTAACCTAGCTCCGCCGGTTAGCTTTGTGTCAATAGCTAACCAGAGGCTAGTATGGCTAACAAGGCCTCCACAGCTGTTCCGGCTTCCACGCCCGAGACAGCTAACCAGACTTCCACAGCTAACATAGCTCCGCCGGTTAGCTTTGTGTCAATAGCTAACCGGCCGTCCTCAGTTAGCACAGCTCCGCCTGTTAGCCCCGCTACAGTAGCTAACCAGACGCCCACTGCCAACCTAGGCTCCAGGTTCAGGGTGAGCCTGGTAGCGGAGACAGACCAGATGTCTCCAGCTAGCACAGTCTCCACTGCCAGACTAGGCTCCAGGTTCAGGGTGAGCCTAGTACCTGAGACGGACCAGATGTCCCAAGCTAGCCAGGCATTTTCAGCTAGCACAGTTCCCACAGTGAGTCCAGGGCCCACAGTTAGCCTAGCCCCCAAGGCTAGTATGGCTAGTAAGGCCTCCACAGCTGGTCCAGCTTCCACGCCCAGTCCAGCCTCTGCTCTGGGTCCTGGCTCCTCATCCCCGGATCCTACACCACGCCTCGCCGCCGAGACCGATCCGGTCTCCACGCCCTGCCCGGCCTCTCCACCTGGTCCGGCTGCCGTGCCGGCTCCCGGCTCTTCGACGGATCCTGGCTCCCCGTCTGGTCCAGCTCTGCGCCGTGATCGGCGTCCTGGTCCTCGCCGTGGTCTCCGCCGGGGTCTTCGCCGTGGTCTTCGCCGGGGCCTGCGTGGGATCCTGCTCCGGGGGTCGTCGCCGCCGCACCTCCATTCCGGCTCTCCTGAACCGGTCCCTAGTCCGGCGGCTGGAGGGCCTCTCGTCCGGGATCCGGCTCCAGGGTCCAGCTCCCCTTCCCGGGCTTCTACACCTGTACCCACCCCCCCTCGTCGGGCCTCGCTTCCCAGGTCCAGCCCTCCTCGTCGGGCCTCGGTTCTCAGGTTCTGCCCCCCTCCCCGGGTCTCGGTGCCCATCCCCACCCCCCCTCGTCGGACCTCTGTTCCCAGGTCCAGTCCTCCTCCCCGGGCCTCTGTTCCCGTCCCCACCCCCCCTCTCCGGGCATCTGCGCCCGTTTTCTACCCCCCTGGCTGCTATGCCCCTCCTGGGTTTTTCGTTCAGCCTCCTGGTCCCTCGTCTTCGGGTCCTCTCCCTGGGTCCTCTCCGGGGTTCCGGCTTCCTCCCTCACCTGCTTATGGACGTTGTTTTCGGGTGTCTGGAAGCCACCCGTTGAGGGGGGGGTACTGTCAGGATCCTAGGCCCGGTCCTGGCTGGACTGGGCAGGATGGTAACATTGGGCAGTATCCTCCACCTAACTTTGGGCAATGCCCTCTATCTGACATTGGCCCTCGGCCTGACATTGGCGCCCTACCACCCTCTAGTGGTGACAAACAATCGGTGCGCTCCAGTACACTGGACATCCTGACTACTGTGATAACAATAATTAATAGTATGATTAATGTGGTGTCATGGTGTGTACTGTTGTTGACTTTCCCTTCCCTTGTGTGATGTGGTGTACTGTTGGGTTGTTAGGAGTTGCTTTTGTGTTTAGTTGTTCTTTTTTTTTTTTTTTTTTTTTTTTTTCCCTCCATTTTCCTCCGATTTTCTCCCATCCCAATGTTAGTCGTATGCCAATTCCCAGTCCCTTCCTGGTCGCTGCGCACTTACCCCCCACAGTCAGATCATCTGGGAGAGTGGAGGCTACCACGTGCTTCCTCCGACACACGTCCAGCCAATCACCGCTTCTTTTCACCTGGCAGCGCGGATTCTCATTGAGAGGGCGTAGCGTGTGGGAGGACCACACTATCCCCCTCACGTCCAATCCGCGCTTAGCAGGCGCCCCGACCGAACTGTAGGAGTCGCTGTTTACAACGACCCGGACCCACCCCGCCAGCTTCTCCCACCCTCTGATACAGCCAATTGTATCAGTGCAGACGGCCAGCCAAGCTGGTGACAACCCCGGAGCTGTGAGCTGGATTCGAACAGGCAAATCCAGCTCAGCTCCGGGGCTGGTGACGAGCGCAATCTCCGCTCGGCCACCTAACCGCCTACTGTGTTTAGTTGTTCTTTGCTTATTGTCTAGGTGTTGTTTGTGATTCTGTGTTGGCCAGGTGTTCTTAATTGTTAATTAGTTGGGGTATATAGGGTTCTGTCTGTCCTCCCTTCTGTGTGGCGACATTCCTCCAGTTACCCCCTGTTCCTCCACGTCGTGTCGCACCGTTCTCCCTCTAGTAAGTCTTAGTGTTTGTTGTTTTGTATTGTGAAGTTGTTATGTAGTTTCTGTATTTTTCCTTGTATTGCACTGGATTCTACAGTAAACACCCTTCTCCAAGCTTCACTCCTCGCCTCTGCCTCCTCCATTCCTTCCCTTTCTGTATTATTGCATTCTACCTAACCCCATCGTGACACCCAGGGATTAAAGTTCTCCTCAATTTTATTCCAAATCGCGATGGATCTCCCGTCAATTTTCTACCTGCTGCATATGATTTCTAGAGGCATACTACAATCTATTTTGATGTCAGTATTGGGTAGCCTATATAAACAATATAATACGAGAGCATATACAAGAACAATGAATCTCACTGCATGTATGATAGCCTGCCTTTCAATACATGAACTTGAATTCCATCATGTTTGTGTGCGGGACTCACAAGGCTGTTGTCACAATGGGTGGTACCGGTGTACAGTAATAATAACAGTCCACACAATATCACGATCCATGCCATAGCCTATGTTCTATTAGGACATGATCTGTGACGACAAATGTTCTAGAATGTTTGATTAAGATATCATACTCTGACAGCATGCCTATGAGCAACAAAAACGCGAACTTGAATCCCATCATATACATAGTCTGTCCACTATAGTGTCATTGCAATGCGTTTTCTATTCTTTCTTATACAGTAAAAAGGGGGAAGAACACTATATTCATATGACTTGTATTCTGCTTACAGCTTCGAAGTTCCACTTGTTTCGTTTAACGTAAAGCCTTTTAAATATAATCAAAACGTTCCCGTGTTTCTGCGGTCTGCGCAGAATAATAACGAGTTGAGCTTTATGATTTATGATGAATTGAAAATGGGGGACCCTGATGTAAACAAGACGAAAGTTGGTCTGCATCCCCAATTAACAATTGTATGTACTGAGCTGTACTGTACTGTACCCATTCTGCAATCTGTTAATAAACTTTTCAATCAATCAATCAATCAAGCTACGCGGAGCGCAGTCAGTCAGTAGCCTACACCCCGTATATTCCGATAACGCTATATAAACCATGCTGCATTCATTCTGAGAGAAAGATCTATTATTCCAAATGCTATTTATAGGGTTTTGACCATAATTACACTACTGTTGCTATTTTACAATGAACTATAATGAACTACGGTTCGTACAGAACGTGCCAGTGTTATTATGCACAGAAGCTCATTTCCTTGTTGTAATAATATATTCTACCACTGGGCGCTAGGTACGCCAGGTCTGAACTGTGCGTAGATGTAAGCACGAAGTCAAGTTCAAATCGAAATTGATGAATCCCACTCTTTGCTTAGAAATGATCGTACGCACAGGGTAAGCACAGATCTGTGCGTAGAACACGTTGATGAATGAGGGCCCTGGTCTCTTCTGAAAGATGACATTCTGAAGTTCACTTTTAGTGCTAACGTAATAGAGTAACATAGGTCTGAACTTGAGTTGTAGAAAAACTTGTTACTCAAGTTTTTCTGTAGTAGTTAGTAGTCCAGAGGTAGTATTTCCCCAGAAGGTGGAATGGCTTACAAATCCAGAC
Organism: Notolepis coatsorum; assembly: GCF_963971535.1. Taxonomy (NCBI): domain Eukaryota; kingdom Metazoa; phylum Chordata; class Actinopteri; order Aulopiformes; family Paralepididae; genus Notolepis; species Notolepis coatsorum. The sequence goes on along the minus strand of NW_028174323.1, from coordinate 18,510 downwards.
GGAGCCATAGCCTGAAGCCTTATGTAGTACATATCCAAATTTCATAATGATCCATTCAGTAATGAGTGATTAGGAGTGATTTTGGTAAACCTTTTTTTTTTTTCATAGACTTCAATTCATTCGGCTGTTTTTCTCGTGTTTTATTTGTTTTTGTTTTTTAGATTCATACATGCATGTGGGGTATCATTGGAAAGCCACACCCATTGGCTACAATGATCCACAATCATTTTCGAGATCGGATCCAGATTGATGGAACTACTGAGTGGTATTTTGCGCAATACCGTGTACTTTGCAAAAGCCTCAAATATCGGCATGTAACTCGAGAACCGCTCAATGGATTTTGTCACCTGAAAGGGCTATCCACAGGCAACAAATGGGGCTTGATTGATTGATTGATTGATTGAAAACTTTATTAACAGATTGCAGAATGGGTACAATACAGTACAGCTCAATACACACAATTGTTAAGGGGATTCAGACCAGAGAAATACTTTTGTCAGGGTCCCCCATAATTCGATATATATTGTATTACAAAATATGCACACCCGAGCCACTATTTACTTGAGTAAAATCAACTCAAAGAAAGTATATTTAGATTCAAATACTATTTTAATAGCTTTCTTTGAATACAGTTTCTCTCCTGTGAAATACAAATGTTCAACAAAACCATCAACATTGACTCAGCTTTAAAGACCTCTTTCTTATATACGTGGTGCTAACAGAAATAAAAACAACCCAGGCCTATGTTAAAGTGCAGATTGGCTTAGAGGACGATAACGTCTTGTATGAACTACCAGTAATATAAATCATATTAACAACAAAAATGTGTTCCATCTTCATGTCAGATGATTTTCAAAAAGGTGCATGAGTCAATGCAAAAAAAGAAAAAGCAACTATACTGCTGAAAGTTCAGAACGTTGAAAATGTTTCACTCCATAGATGAATCTAGATCATTTTTCTTAACGCTTTAAATCATTTTAATTAATCTCCAAAGTTAAAGCATTAACTTTGACAGCCCTAATATGGGGCAGCTGGGTGGCGCAGCGGTCTACGCTCGTCACCAACGCGTGAGACACCGGTATCGATTCCGGCTGTCAGCGTTGCCTAACTTGCCTCCGGCTTGGGCCGGCCGTCATACTGACTCAATTGGCAGAGTCAGCGAGAGGGGAGTCGATGGGTGGTAATCTGGTAGTTGTAAACAGCGGATCTTACAGGTCGGTCAGGGCGCCTGCACAGCAAGGACAGGAGATGTCGAGGCTAGTGTGAGCCTCCCACACGTTACACCTCGCCAATGAGAGTCCGCGCTGGCAGGTGAAAAGAAGTGGCTGGCTGACTCCGCATGTATTGGAGGGGACATGTGATAGATTCTTCAACCCTCCCTACGACCGACCAGTGGGGGGCACATGCGAGCAACGATCAAGACAGGGGAGGGGGGAATTGGCACGACTAAATTGGGATAGGAGAAAAACAGAAAAAGAAGGAGAAAAAGTGGATACAAAAAAAACATATATATTTAAATATATATATATAATAAAGATACAATAGCATTGAAGACGTTACTTAATATGCCAGAAATAAAGGCTTAAATAGTCTGTATACAGTGAATCCTTCCCTGACATAACATAAACAGATCAGATGCAGCATCAATCCACTCACACAAAGGTCCAGCTTTCAACAGTGCTATAAACTAATTGTTAAAGCATATGTATGTATGCGTGGGAACACACGCACAGGCATGCACCCGCGCGAGCACACACACACACACACACACACACACACACACACACACACACACACACACACACACACACACACACACACACACACACACACACACACACACACACACACACACACACACACACACACACACACAAACACATCAAAGGCCACGGCAGCATGACATAGTATAGTTAACTATCCTGTCTCGCACATAGCAAATTAACGCTCTCTGGGTCTACTGTATGCTGGAGGATCGTTGTTTTGTAATCTGTAAAGCACCATGGATGAGTCATGTGATAAGGGTTGACATGACCCACGCGCACACACACACACACACACACACACACACACACACACACACACACACACACACACACACACACACACACACACACACACACACACACACACACACACACACACACACACACACACACACACACACACACACACACACACACACACACACACACACACACACACACACACACACACACACACACACACGAAACGTCGCATTTTGCTGCATTAAGGTAAGACAATGGTTAATCTATTATTGGATGCCTTCATTTGAACACTTAATTTGCACTATAATATTAAATGAGTGGGGCTCGCCTCGCATAGCCTAGTGGGTGTGTATTGACAAAAAAGTCAAAAAAAATTGCGCGCTCTGTGCGATATAGCCTCCTCTAATGTTCGGCTCACACGCCGCCTATGGCTAAGGGTCAGTGGCAAAATTGTATTGGCCTTATCGTCTTGTATTAACCTTATTGTCTTGTATTAGCCTTGTTGCCTTGTGTTAGCTTCGCTGTCTTGTATTCAGGGCCGCCTCAGGGGGTGTGCGAGCAGTGCGGTCGCACAGGGCCTCGCGGGAAGGGGGGCCTCGCAAAATAAAAAATAAAAAAAAATAAAAAAAAATATTTTTTATTTATTATTTTTTTAATTTTTTATTTTTTTTATTTTTTTGTGAGGCCCCCCTTCCCGCGAGGCCCTTTTTCATCACATACCTAAAATCTAGTTTTGCTTATATGCTTATATATTTCACATTAGACACGTTTGTAGAATGTGTCTGACTTGTTCCTGGGTCTGCACCTGGGTCACTATTGGAGCTCTGGTGCTCTGCAGCAGGCATTGGTTTCAATGAAGGGAGTGGTTACTTACATCATAGTATGCCGCCGGAAACTTAAACGAAGAAGAAGAAGAAGAAGAATCAGCTGCGTTTGAATATTTCGCGCGTGCAGCTTTTGACTATTATGCTTAGTTATGCCAGCCAAGGTCGGTCATTATCAGTCGGTCAGTCACCAAGGAACGTTGACGAAAGGCGGGACAAATGGCCGGAGCCTTGTCATGATGCAGTCGGGATATAGGCCATGGCCCATGATGATGTCGGCTAGTAGCTAGCTTAGCTAAAGGCTATCTAGCGTTAGCTAACCTGCAGCCAAGGATGAAGAGGGTCGTTTGGCAGATGAACTTCGTCAACTCCACGCGGTTGTCTCCATCCTCTTGGACGTTTGGTGAGTTTTTAACCTATTCTATTAACTCTATTCTATTCCCGCCGTGGACATCGCTCTCTCTCTCTCTCTCTCTCTCTCTCTCTCTCACTCTCTGGAGCTAAACTGGCCGACTAGCTAATAGTACTACTAGTAGCTAACGGTGTGTGCCTGGTGTCAGCACCTGGCTGTATGTAGCCGCATAGCTTGCTTCTGCGTTAGCTAATGGTTAGCGATAGCCTGGTTGAGCTAACTGTTAGCCAGTTAGCTGTTTAGCTTCGACGTTAACTGCCGGCTGCGCTCGGCTGGGAACGTTCGTTTGATGCTATCAGTTAGCCTTGAGTTAGCTGTTAGCTTGTGCTACGACCATTGACATTAGCCGTGAGAATAGCAGGGGGTTCTGGCACTCTGACTACGACATCATCTTTGACAGAAGATGTAGTCGGGCCTGCACCATGACAAGGCTCTGGCAGCAGCTTATTTTTGTCCCGACAGCGAGAGGCCTTTCGTCAACGTGGAGACCTGTGTTACGGCCTTTCGCCCTGCGTTCCTTGGTGCAGGTAAGATTAATGAAAATGTCATGACATTACCCCACTCTTCCTTCCTTCCCCTCCCGAATGTTTTGTTAATTTTTTTCCAGGCAAAACATATGCTACTTCACAACATTTGGAGATACGACATGTGCTGTGTGTGAATGTCTTGGTCGTTTGTGTAGCTTGGGTAGCGTTGGGCCGTTGGCCAAAGCTGTGTGTGTCACAGTACCTGGCTAGCCTATTTAGCTGATGTCGGCCATTGGCTCCTTGCTGCTTTGGTTTCTCTGGTATAGACCCTCTTCTCTTTGGATTTAAGTGTTGATCTTTGTCCTTTTGGATCTCTCATACATGCTCTCTCTCTAACACACACACACATGCTCTCTCTCTCTCTCTCTCTCTCTCTCTCTCTCTCTCTCTCTCTCTCTCTCTCTCTCTCTCTCTCTCTCTCTCTCTCTCATACATGCTCTCTCTCTAACACACATGCTCTCTCTCTCTCTCTCTCTCTCTCTCTCTTTCTAACACACACAGTCTGCCTATGGCGGCCTTTCTCGATGGCTAGGCTGTGCTCGCTGAGTCTGTATAGTCAAGGATCTTCAGTCACAGTGCTCAGGTATTCTGCCACTGTGTACTCTCTGTTTAGGGCCAAATAGCATTTCAATTTCTTTCCAATGTGTCTCTCTCTCTCTCTCTCTTGGATTTAAGTGTTGATCTTTGTCCTTTTGGATCTCTCATACATGCTCTCTCTCTAACACACACACACATGCTCTCTCTCTCTCTCTCTCTCTCTCTCATACATGCTCTCTCTCTAACACACATGCTCTCTCTCTCTCTCTCTCTTTCTAACACACACAGTCTACCTATGGCGGCCTTTCTCGATGGCTAGGCTGTGCTCGCTGAGTCTGTATAGTCAAGGATCTTCAGTCACAGTGCTCAGGTATTCTGCCACTGTGTACTCTCTGTTTAGGGCCAAATAGCATTTCAATTTCTTTCCAATGTGTCTCTCTCTCTCTCTCTCTCTCTCTCTCTCTGTACACTGTATATTGACTGTAGAACGGGGGCTCTCTCTCGCTCTCTCTTTTGCTATATGTTGACTGTATCATGCCCCGCCTCGGGCAGCGCTATTATTTAAGAATATGTTGACTGTATGAAAAAAAAATAAAAATAAAAAAAAATATATATAATTTTTATTAATTTTTTTAACCTTTGGGGGGGGGGGGGGGGGGAGGGGGGGGGGGGGGGGGGGCTCGCGTTAAATCTCGCACAGGGCCTCGCATTTCTCCCAGGCGGCCCTGCTTGTATTAGTCTTACTATATTGTATTAGCCTTACTGTATTAGCTTCACTGTCTAGTATTAGCCTTACTGTCTAGTATTAGCCTTACTGTATTAGCTTCACTGTCTTGTATTAGCCTTACTGTATTAGCTTCACTGTCTTGTATTAGCTTCACTGTCTTGTATTAGCCTTACTGTCTTGTATTAGCCTCACTGTCTTGTATTAGCATCACTGTCTTGTATTAGCCTTACTGTCTTGTATTAGCCTCACTGTCTTGTATTAGCTTCACTGTCTTGTATTAGCCTTACTGTCTTGTATTAGCCTTACTGTCTTGCATTAGCCTCACTGTCTTGTATTAGCCTTACTGTCTTGTATTAGCCTCACTGTCTTGTATTAGCATCACTGTCTTGTATTAGCATCACTGTCTTGTATTAGCATCACTGTCTTGTATTAGCATTACTGTCTTGTATTAACAGCATTGTCTTGTATTAGCCTTACTATATTGTATTAGCCTCACTGTCTTGTATTAACCTTACTGTATTAGCTTTACTGTCTAGTATTAGCCTTACTGTCTTGTATTAGCTTTACTGTCTTATATTAGCCCCACTGTCTTGTATTAGCCTTACTGTCTTGTATTAGCTTCATTGTCTTGTATTAGCCTTACTGTCTTGTATTAGCATCAGTGTCTTGTATTAGCATCAGTGTCTTGTATTAGCATCAGTGTCTTGTATTAGATTCACTGTCTTGTATTAGCATCAGTGTCTTGTATTAGCTTCACTGTCTTGTATTAGCTTCATTGTCTTGTATTAGCCTTACTGTCTTGTATTAGCATCAGTGTCTTGTATTAGCATCAGTGTCTTGTATTAGCATCAGTGTCTTGTATTAGATTCACTGTCTTGTATTAGCATCAGTGTCTTGTATTAGCTTCACTGTCTTGTATTAGCTTCACTGTCTTGTATTAGCTTCACTGTCTTGTATTAGCATCAGTGTCTTGTATTAGCTTCACTGTCTTGTATTAGCATCAGTGTCTTGTATTAGCTTCACTGTCTTGTATTAGCATCAGTGTCTTGTATTAGCATCAGTGTCTTGTATTAGCCTTACTGTCTTGTATTAGCATCACTGTCTTGTATTAGCCTTACTGTCTTGTATTAGCATCAGTGTCTTGTATTAGCCTTACTGTCTTGTATTAGCATCACTGTCTTGTATTAGCATCAGTGTCTTATATTAGCCTTACTGTCTTGTATTAGCCTTACTGTCTTGTATTAGCCTTACTGTCTTGTATTAGCCTTACTGTCTTGTATTAGCATCACTGTCTTGTATTAGCTTCACTGTCTTGTATTAGCCTCACTGTCTTGTATTAGCCTTACTGTCTTGTATTAGCCTTACTGTCTTGTATTAGCCTTACTGTCTTGTATTAGCCTTACTGTCTTGTATTAGCATCAGTGTCTTGTATTAGCCTTACTGTCTTGTATTAGCCTTACTGTCTTGTATTAGCCTTACTGTCTTGTATTAGCATCACTGTCTTGTATTAGCTTCACTGTCTTGTATTAGCCTCACTGTCTTGTATTAGCCTTACTGTCTTGTATTAGCATCAGTGTCTTGTATTAGCATCAGTGTCTTGTATTAGCATCAGTGTCTTGTATTAGCCTTACTGTCTTGTATTAGCCTTACTGTCTTGTATTAGCATCAGTGTCTTGTATTAGCATCAGTGTCTTGTATTAGCATCAGTGTCTTGTATTAGCATCAGTGTCTTGTATTAGCCTTACTGTCTTGTATTAGCATCAGTGTCTTGTATTAGCCTCACTGTCTTGTATTAGCATCAGTGTCGTGTATTAGCATCACTGTCTTGTATTAGCATCAGTGTCTTGTATTAGCATCAGTGCCTTGTATTAGCATCAGTGTCTTGTATTAGCCTTACTGTCTTGTATTAGTATCAGTGTCTTGTATTAGCCTTACTGTCTTGTATTAGCATCAGTGTCTTGTATTAGCATCACTGTCTTGTATTAGCATCAGTGTCTTGTATTAGCATCAGTGCCTTGTATTAGCATCCGTGTCTTGTATTAGCATCACTGTCTTGTATTAGCATCAGTGTCTTGTATTAGCTTCACTGTCTTGTATTAGCTTCACTGTCTTGTATTAGCCGTACTGTCTTGTATTAGCCTTACTGTCTTGTATTAGCATCACTGTCTTGTATTAGCTTCACTGTCTTGTATTAGCATCAGTGTCTTGTATTAGCCTCACTGTCTTGTATTAGCCTTACTGTCTTGTATTAGCTTTACTGTCTTGTATTAGCTTCACTGTCTTGTATTAGCCTTACTGTCTTGTATTAGCATCACCGTCTTGTATTAGCCTTACTGTCTTGTATTAGCCTTACTGTCTTGTATTAGCCTTACTGTCTTGTATTAACATCACTGTCTTGTATTAGCCTTACTGTCTTGTATTAGCCTTACTGTCTTGTATTAGCATCACTGTCTTGTATTAGCTTCACTGTCTTGTATTAGCATCAGTGTCTTGTATTAGCCTCACTGTCTTGTATTAGCCTTACTGTCTTGTATTAGCCTTACTGTCTTGTATTAGCATCACTGTCTTGTATTAGCTTCACTGTCTTGTATTAGCATCACTGTCTTGTATTAGCCTCACTGTCTTGTATTAGCCTTACTGTCTTGTATTAACCTTACTGTCTTGTATTAGCATCACTGTCTTGTATTAGCATCACTGTCTTGTATTAGCCTTACTGTCTTGTATTAACCTTACTGTCTTGTATTAGCCTCACTGTCTTGTATTAGCCTTACTGTCTTGTATTAACCTTACTGTCTTGTATTAGCATCACTGTCTTGTATTAGCATTACTGTCTTGTATTAACAGCATTGTCTTGTATTAGCCTTACTATATTGTATTAGCCTCACTGTCTTGTATTAACCTTACTGTATTAGCTTTACTGTCTAGTATTAGCCTTACTGTCTTGTATTAGCTTTACTGTCTTATATTAGCCCCACTGTCTTGTATTAGCCTTACTGTCTTGTATTAGCTTCATTGTCTTGTATTAGCCTTACTGTCTTGTATTAGCATCAGTGTCTTGTATTAGCATCAGTGTCTTGTATTAGCATCAGTGTCTTGTATTAGATTCACTGTCTTGTATTAGCATCAGTGTCTTGTATTAGCTTCACTGTCTTGTATTAGCTTCATTGTCTTGTATTAGCCTTACTGTCTTGTATTAGCATCAGTGTCTTGTATTAGCATCAGTGTCTTGTATTAGCATCAGTGTCTTGTATTAGATTCACTGTCTTGTATTAGCATCAGTGTCTTGTATTAGCTTCACTGTCTTGTATTAGCTTCACTGTCTTGTATTAGCTTCACTGTCTTGTATTAGCATCAGTGTCTTGTATTAGCTTCACTGTCTTGTATTAGCATCAGTGTCTTGTATTAGCTTCACTGTCTTGTATTAGCATCAGTGTCTTGTATTAGCATCAGTGTCTTGTATTAGCCTTACTGTCTTGTATTAGCATCACTGTCTTGTATTAGCCTTACTGTCTTGTATTAGCATCAGTGTCTTGTATTAGCCTTACTGTCTTGTATTAGCATCACTGTCTTGTATTAGCATCAGTGTCTTGTATTAGCTTCACTGTCTTGTATTAGCTTCACTGTCTTGTATTAGCCGTACTGTCTTGTATTAGCCTTACTGTCTTGTATTAGCATCACTGTCTTGTATTAGCTTCACTGTCTTGTATTAGCATCAGTGTCTTGTATTAGCCTCACTGTCTTGTATTAGCCTTACTGTCTTGTATTAGCTTTACTGTCTTGTATTAGCTTCACTGTCTTGTATTAGCCTTACTGTCTTGTATTAGCATCACCGTCTTGTATTAGCCTTACTGTCTTGTATTAGCCTTACTGTCTTGTATTAGCCTTACTGTCTTGTATTAACATCACTGTCTTGTATTAGCCTTACTGTCTTGTATTAGCCTTACTGTCTTGTATTAGCATCACTGTCTTGTATTAGCTTCACTGTCTTGTATTAGCATCAGTGTCTTGTATTAGCCTCACTGTCTTGTATTAGCCTTACTGTCTTGTATTAGCCTTACTGTCTTGTATTAGCATCACTGTCTTGTATTAGCTTCACTGTCTTGTATTAGCATCACTGTCTTGTATTAGCCTCACTGTCTTGTATTAGCCTTACTGTCTTGTATTAACCTTACTGTCTTGTATTAGCATCACTGTCTTGTATTAGCATCACTGTCTTGTATTAGCCTTACTGTCTTGTATTAACCTTACTGTCTTGTATTAGCCTCACTGTCTTGTATTAGCCTTACTGTCTTGTATTAACCTTACTGTCTTGTATTAGCATCACTGTCTTGTATTAGCATCACTGTCTTGTATTAGCCTTACTGTCTTGTATTAACCTTACTGTCTTGTATTAGCATCACTGTCTTGTATTAGCCTTGTATTAGGCGAAAGCAACATTTAGATGCGGCACAAAGTCAATGGGAAAATGTGAACAGAATGGAGATATGTCCCGTAGCACCTGTCGTCAGCATGGGGAAGGAAGGACCAATTAATCGTCAGTGTAAGGGCCTAACTTGACTAAACAAAACAATAAATCTATAAAGCCCTGAGGAGGCTGAAAAACCGGCTAAAACATACGTTGACACGTCTGTGGCTCGTGCTGGATACTCGTCTGGTGAAAGGGTTGAATGTCCACAAGGTCCGTTCCAATAACACCCCAAATGGGTTTATTTACCACATAATTACTGAATGCACAATTTGCATGTGATATGAAGTAAATGCCAAAGGTACCTTCAAATGAACAAACAAACACTATACACTACAAACAAGACGATAACCAAACAACGTGCCGTGTCGACGTGACGGTCAAAGACTGTTAGGCTCTGCCGGTAACCAAACACACCTGCTGTCATCAGTCCCGTTACCCGTTAAGTAGCTAAGTATGTCACCTACTGGTGAGCAACGGGAACTGATGCCACAAACCCAATTTGGCAGGCTGGCAAGCACAATGTATACAGGCAGAAATCAACATAAATACATAAATCCAAACAAATACATAAAATATAACATATGGCAATACAACCTCTAATACTGTCGGTTTTGGCTTCTACAGTCTGTATGGGGAAGGAAGGACCAATGAATCGTCCTGCTGTCTCGCACAGATTATGTATGTTGTGTAATAATCCCTGTCAATATAATTGAATTAGTTGTGCTAAAAAAACACTTATTAGGTCCCCGTGGTCACATCGCTGTCACATCACGTCCATGTTATTTGAAGTGGTACTCTTACCACCGCCGTTGACCACCCTGGCGGCAAATGCGTGTCCTACCACGTCTCAGGCGTGGGTCGAACGTCCTCCGGACGCTGAGACAGAGAGGCGGCAGGCGGCAGGCGGCGGCGGAAGGGAGACGGACGGGCGTGTGAGAACAGAAACGGATCTCCCTACAGTCCTGTGGTCGACTTGTTGGAAGCCTTTCAGCTCACGGTGTCTGACGTGACCAATCAAGTTCAAGTTCAAGTTTCTTTATTAGTTGTCATACAGAAATACAGAATACTTTTGCATGAAATGCTTCTTTTCTGTTTTGCTTATCTAGCACTGAGAGTGTGCCAGATAAAATAACAAGATAGTATTAAATAGTATAATATAAGTATAAAATAGAAAGTCAAGTACGTAAACAAGTGTAAACAAAACAAAAAATGTCAATATACATATATACAGTATATGTACAGTCTATACAATGCAGCTACAGTACAGTGTAGAAATGGTGAGGTATAGCTTAGCTTGTGGTGCCACCGTGTGGTGGTGAGGTGCAATGAGGTGCATGAGATTGATGCCAATAAATATAAAGTGTGTTAGTGTCTAAAGTGGGTGAAGTGGGTGCTACAGTGTGTTGTTTATTTAAAGTGAGTGGGTGCGTGTGGATGTGTGTGTTGTGGGTGTATTTGATGGTCTGTTATTGTCCATTGTTCATTGAGCATCCTGATGGCCTGGGGATAGAAGCCCAATCAGCCATAATTCCATCTCTGTGGCACAGGCTGTATGCCTAGAATATACACGCATTCTACCACTGAATGTAGGCTACTTTATAAGTACTGTGCCGTCTCCTCTGCCTGCCACCATAATGAATACGCACAGTCCATGCACCCCCCCCCCCCCACACACACAGCACCTTATTGAAATGCATGTACTGTAAACGCAAGTCTAGTCTTAATATATCTCTCTTTTGTCTATTCTTCTCTCAGTGTATGCCAAGTTGTGTCAATTATGTGAAATATATACATACAGTATTTTTGGAAGCAATTATCTTGAGAGGCACGTACAGACAACCGTTCAGACGCACGCACGCACGCACGCATGCACGCACGCACGCACGCACGCACGCACGCACGCACGCACGCACGCACACACACACACACACACACACACACACACACACACACACACACACACACACACACACACACACACACACACACACACACACACACACACACACACACACACACACACACACACACACACACACACACACACACACACACACACACACACACACACACACACACACACACACACACACAACCTTATTGGCTAAATTCTGTGTGCAACAAGACACATTTCACAGAAACATGGCCAGGGGAGATATGGTTGCCATGAGAATTACTTTGAATAAGACTAGCAGAAAGCTCTCTCTTGTTTACGTTCAGAGATTTGCATGATGACAAGAACAAAGTTAGGATTTCAACTCACCAGGGAACGGGACAATGTCAGCAGGTAGATAGACTGCATTAGTCATAATACTGTGTCCATCAAATCAAGCCGGTCACAAATGAAATCATTGGTAAACACTTGAAATAAATTTTGGGGCTCGCACGCACACAAAACATGTCCTAAATAAACTAGATGGCTTCTGTGTGTCTGGGTGAGGCTTTAATAAAAGCATCCGATATTGTGTGTGACGAAGCAAGCAGAGTTGGCCAGTGTCAGTCAGCATGCTGAGTAAGCTATAGGCTCGTTGGAGCCTTCATAAATAGTACCGTACGTAAAAACAAAAACTAGCTAGCTGTTTTGTCATAACTAAGAGATGTATTTTACATTTACATTTAGTCATTTAGCTGACGCTTTTATCCAAAGCGACTTACAAGTTCTGTACGAGAAGCCATCAGGAAGGGCACAACTCTATCAGCTGAGTAACAATGTTCATCAAAGTGTTGAGTGCTACAGTGTAGGTTAGTTTATTAGGACAAGTGCATGACAGTACGGTTAGTTAGGGTTAGATTTTCTTTATTTTTATTTTTTTATTTTATTCAGATAATGGTTGAAGAAGTGCGTCTTTAGTCGACGGCGAAAGATTGGACGGGTTTCGGCTGTCCTAACTGGGGTGGGTAGTTCATTCCACCATTGTGGGGCAAGGACTGAGAATAGGCGACTTCTCTTTGATGACCCTCCCGAAGCTCGGATAGGAGTAGGTCTGAGGCGGCCAGAAGATGCAGAGCGTAGGGGTCTTGAGGGTGTGTAGTTAGAGACCATTGACCGGAGGTAGGCGGGAGCGGTATTTTTCTTGCGTCAACCTCCCACTTGGTCTCAGGGTAACGTGGCTTGAGACGGAGCACCTCCTGTAACCAAGTGGATTTGAAGTGAAGTTGTGGAATGACTTACCTGAATACATCAAAATGAGTAAACATGTTGCACAATTTAAAAAGCAGCTTAAAAAAATACACATTAGAGAAATATAGAAATGAGTAATGCGGATAAACAAAGTTATATTGTGTTATGCAGTGTTGTATTGTATTTACTGCTGTCAAGCGACTCAAGTTTTTTCTTTTTGTACTATAAGTAAAAGTATATTATATAATGTATTATACTAAATGATGTTACATCAAGCCAAATGTAATGGAAGAAAAAATGTAAATGTAAGTGGTTAGGGATCAATAAGCTTAGCTTCCCTCTACTCCTTTTTTGAACATGTCGACTAACTAACTACATTGCTCTTGACTTTTTGTTTATAATTTATTTTTCATTATGATTATTCTGTACGACGGAGCTTGATATTGTGATCTGTTTGGAGGAATATGGAGAATACATGTTCAAAAATAAACTTTTTCATTCATTCATTCAACCTCGGACCATAGGATCCACGGGCAGCCGCACTAACCCGCTGAGCTAATGGGTCCGAGGAGGCGCTGGTTGACTGCGACCGACTCGTTAGTAGTTTACAGGCGTCCTCCCCCAGAGAATCAAATCAAAATCAAATCAAATGTATTTGTAAGGCCCGACAACACACGTTAATGTCCCCATGGGCCGGACACGCCTTCTTTAAACAAGTCAAGAAGAAACATCACAATAAATCAAGAACAAAACAAAAACACCCTAAAGCCTTATCTTATGTCAAATTATTAGGGCCTATTAAATTATTATTATTACTTAAATGTTTTACTTATATATATATGCAGGGACGTGCACAGGACTTTAGAGGGGCAGGTGCTCAAAGGCTGAAAAGGGCACTGGGCCTGTGATATTTTTGGGGGCCCTTTTTGGGCGGGGAGGGGCCTTGTTATGCTTTTTGGGGGGTTTTGGTGATCAAAATATTGAATATTGAACTATAATAATCAGTGCAGGAGCTCACTTATCCTTGAAAGACACTTTTATCACTGACTTAAAAGGCCCATACATCTCCATAAATGTTCAGGGCGGAGGGAATAAGTTCTTACCCTACAGACGCCAAGTCTGTTAGGACAGCAGACTCGGTTGGCACTGCTCAAAACTTACCTTTTTAAAATAGCTTTTAAATGAATTATTATTTTTATTTCATTGTCTTATTTTTCATTATTTCTATACATTTGACTTAAATATTTTATTATAATTTGTATCATTGTTTTATGTAGTTTTTTTTATCATTTAATTTGTTCTTTTTTAATGTCAACATATTATTTAAATTATAAAAGAAAGGTTGAGATCCAAGGCAGCTCTACACATTTTTAAAAAGCCTTTAATTATTGGCTTACATTATTTAGATAAAAAAAAAAAAAAAAACATGTTTCGGCCTACATGGCCTTCTTCAGGCCATGAAGAAGGCCATGTAGGCCGAAACATGTTGGTTTAAAAAAAAAAAAAATTTAAATAAAAATAAAATTTAGATAAAAAAAAAAAAAAAAAAAACATGTTTCGGCCATGTAGGCCATGAAGACAACATTGTGCAGTAACAGGTAACAGGTAACATGGAGTGACATCTCGGTACAGATACCGAGATGTCACTCCATGTTACCTGTTACCTGTTACTGCACAATGTTGTTTTCTTCTTTGATTCTATTATATGTACCATTGTATTGCACATCGTTGCGGGCAAGACCACCCGCATTTCATTGTATACCTGTATGCCGTGACAATTAAAACTCTTGACTTGACTTGACTTGAAGAAGGCCATGTAGGCCGAAACATGTCGGTTTAAAAAAAAAAAAAATCTAAATAATGTAAGCCAATAATTAAAGGCTTTTTAATTTTTTTTAGAGCTGCCTTGGATCTCAACCTTTCATTTATAAGCGAATCCTACCCCGGATTTAATCCAAAGAGCACATACCTGAAACAAAACAAGAACGCTGAAGCCCTCTCCATATCCTCTGTTATATTATTTAAATTATTCAAATAGAACTCAAACATGTTCCGTTGTGATGTCACCAGTGTTGGGCAAGTTATTTTTAAAAAGTAACTAGTTACAGTTACTAGTTACTTCTTCAAAAAAGTTACTAAATTACTTACTCAGTTACAAATTATAAAAGTAACTAGTTACTCCAGAAAGTAACTATTGCGTTACTTTCAAGTACATTTGTTACATAAACAAATCTAAACTATTTTAATGTTGCTGTGGGACAAAGTGAGACTAGCCTCCAATCAAATGCCATGTATGTAGATATTATAATTACTATGTTTATATAGTGGATCATACAAATACAAACACAATAGATGTTTTGGAACTTTTGATATGTATTGCCCCTCAACAGGCCACAACTGGGCAACATTAAATGATGCTTGTTAAGCACTATACCAAAAATAAATAACAAATATTATACTGATTGATTGAACATTTTAATTAACAGATTGCAGAATGGGTACAGTACAGTACAGTACAGCTCAATACACACAATTGTTAAGGGGATGCAGACCAGAGAGACTTTCGCCTTGTTTACATCAGGGTCCCCCATTTTCAATTCATGACATTTATGACATACACAACATACAGATATAAGAATCTAATCTAATCATCTATTCTAAACTAATCTAATCATGACATTTAACACTAGCACAGCCGACAAGGGGTCAAATGACCCCTAGGCATTATCAATAAATGTATCCTGCACTCGGTCGAGCTCCAGCTCTGTCACTCAATGACTTTTCCTAAAAGTACCCGTTTTATCTGGCACGGTTTCTGAAATTTCAAAATGACTTCAGGAAAATGTAATTAGAACGTTATTCCACATATATGGGATATATAATATGTGAAAAGTCACAGCACTTTGTGAGCGTCTAGCGCAGGGGTGGCCAAACCATGGCTCGCGAGCCGCATGTGGCTCTTTGCCCGTCAATGTGAGTCTCTTCCATCCAAAAATTTAATTAAAATTAAAAAAGAAATGTTTGTAATAAAAAATAATTCACTCAAACCTGTGGTAAACCTTATATTTTATATTAAGAGGTAATTATATAGTTTACACTGTTTATTTTTCTCATATTTCTCATATAAGCTGTGGGGTCATCTGACCAGTTCCGGCGGGAATCAGTGACATTTTCTCCATGGCTGTTCTAGTGTTAGACATGCTGACATACTGTACAGATATATATATCTCTGAGCACCTGAAGACTGTGCTATTAAACCAGGAAGTGCAGCACTGTTGATAAGGCTGTAGCCTCCACTACTGTAGTGCCCTGCGCTGCAACACAACTAACACAAGAGTGAACAAAAAATGCTCATGTCTGTCGTTGACTGCTCGCTTGTGTTGTTTGTTGGATTCGTTTGATTATTGGCTCGCCAAACAAACTATCAAAACGTACACAGAACCGCGGTCTGTCGTTGACTGAGTCGCTTTGTTGTCGTCTTGTGTGTCAGACTCTGGATTCTTTCGAACACCCGCCACCTCTACCTCTGATAGGCTTACCATGACATTTACCATGACTCAACCTCAGCCAATCGCGCACTGCCCACTAACCAAGGAAAAAAGTATTGCTTCTCAGCGCAGAGATCTGTCTGATGAAAAAAACAGCTTCAATCATAGTAACGCACCGCATTTTTGGGTAACGGCGTTATTAAGATTGGAAGAGTAATTACTCGTTACTGAAAAACTAACAGCGTTATTCATAACACCGTTATTCCATCACTGGTTGTCACAGTATGATGTCCAGGGCCGCCTGGGAGAAATGCGAGGCCCTGTTCGAGATTTAAACGCGAGCCCCCCCCCCCCCCCCCCCCCCCCCCCAAAAGCACTGCCCGAGGCTGGGCATGATACAGTCAACATATAGCAAGAGAGAGAGCGAGAGAGAGCTCCCGTTCTACAGTCAATATACAGTGTACAGAGAGAGAGAGAGAGAGAGAGAGAGAGAGAGAGAGAGAGAGAGAGAGAGAGAGAGAGAGACATTGGAAAGAAATGAAATGCTATTTGGCCCTAAACAGAGAGTACACAGTGGCAGAATACCTGAGCACTGTGAATGAAGATCCCTTGACTAGGTACAGACTCAGCGAGCACAGCCTAGCCATCGAGAAAGGCCGCCATAGGCAGACTGTGTGTGTTAGAAAGAGAGGAGAGAGAGAGAGAGAGAGAGAGAGAGAGAGAGAGAGAGAGGAGAGAGAGAGAGAGAGAGAGAGAGAGAGAGAGAGCATGTGTGTTTGTCGTGTGTGTGTGTGTTAGAGAGAGAGCATGTATGAGAGAGATAAGCAAAGATGAGCCCCTAAAGGATATTCAACTTTTAATGGAAGAACAAAACAGAAGGAAAAGATAACTTCACAAAGGCAACATGAATATACATAGATCCAAAAGGACAAAGATCAACACTTAAATCCAAAGAGAAGAGGGTCTATACCAGAGAAAACAAAGTAGCAAGGACTCGGAGCCAATGGCCGACATCAGCTAAATAGCTAGCCAGGTACTGACAGCAGGCCACACACAGCTTTGCCAACGGCCCACCGCTACCCAAGCTACACAAACGACCAAGACAATTCACACACAGCACATGTCGTATGTCCAAATGTTGTGAAGTAACATATGTTTTGCCTGGAAAAAAACATTGTTATTAACAAACATTCAGGAGGGGAAGGAAGGAAGAGTGGGGTAATGTCATGATCTTCTTACCTGCACCAAGGAACGCAGGGCGAACAGGCCGCAACACAGGTCTCCACGTTGACGAAAGGCCTCTTGCTGGCGGGACAAAAAAAGCTATGGCCGGAGCCTTGTCATGGTGCAGGCCCGACTACATCTTCTGTCAAAGATGATGTCGAAGTCAGAGTGCCAGAACCCCGTGCTATTCTCACGGCTAATGTCAATGGTCGTAGCACAAGCTAACTGATAGCATCAAACTACGTTCCCAGCCGAGCGCAGCCGGCAGCTAACGTCGTAGCTAAACAGCTAACTGGCTAACAGTTAGCTCAACCCGGCTATCGCTAACCATTAGCTAACGCAGAAGCAAGCTATGCGGCTACCACTGAAAACTGTACAACGTGACAAAAGCAATACAGGTGCTGACACCAGGCCACACACCGTTAGCTACTAGTACTACAACAGCTAGTCGGCCAGTTGGCTCCAGAGAGAGAGAGAGAGAGAGATATCCACGGCGGGAATAGAATAGAGTGCATTAAAACTCACCAAACGTCCAAGAGGATGGAGACAACCGCGTGGAGTTGACGAAGTTCATCTGCCGAACGACCATCCTCTTCATCTTGGCATAACAATGCTGCACGCGCTGTCTCTAGGTTAGCTAACGCTAGTTAGCCTTTAGCTAAGCTAGCTACTAGCCGACATCATCATGGCTATATCCCTACTGAACCACACTTAATATTATAACGTAGCTAAAGCTAACTAGCTGTCCCTGTCTTTAGCCGGGATGGCTAGCCTGACTGAACTGTCTAACATGCAACAACTTTCATCTCCAGTCCATCTGCCGAACGATGTCCTCTTCATCTTGGCTGGCATAACCTCCAATGCTGCACGCGCGAAATAGTCAGACGCTAGTGATGGGTCGGTCATGAGCGACTCGTTCATAAGAGCCGATTCATTGCCGTGAGCGTGAGTCGAATCGCTCACGTCTGGCAATGAGTCGGTTCACGCCCCCCCCCCCCCCCCCCCGGCACGCACACAGACACACACAATGAACTCAACAGACGCTACCTTACCTGTAACCCCTCCCCTCATTGAAACCAATTCTGCTGCCTGCAGAGCCTCAGAGCCAGGAACATGCTAATGTGAAATATATAAGCATATAAGCAAAACCTAGATTTTAGGTCTGTGATGAAA
>NW_028174324.1:0-1000 GCF_963971535.1 Notolepis coatsorum | reverse complement strand
TGTGACAGTTAATGTGATGCTGATGCTTTCCCAGCGGAACACAAGTTACTTAACGTTACACAGGTAAGTTATGTTATGCACGTTAATTAAGCTATGTAGAGTGCAGCCCTTTAGCTTTCTAACGTTAAGATAGCAGGAGCTGTCGGCCAACAAAGATGTTGTTTCAACAAATGTATTCACAAAATGGATTATCGTCCAAACGTTATTGAAGCCTCCCGTGACCAGTACGTAGTCAGTACTCTTAACCGCAGCAATGTGCGCATATATGCTACGTTATATGCGTAAATGTGCGCTAAGACTCAACAGTACTGAACCAGAAAAAGTATTTAGGAGCACATTTTTTGCATGATAAAAAAATGATGGTTCGAACGTCCGTTCAAAAAACGGCGAATGTACGAATCCCAAAAACAGGCTTGGGGACAGCTCTAGCTCTCACTATCTTGTCTTTATTTGTTTTAATGTTGTTCTATACGTGAACATTTTCTGTATGCTGCCTTCTTGACCAGGGCCCACTTGAAAAGAGGTGGAAATATCAATGTGATTATTACCCTGGTTAAAAATAAAATCCAAAAAAAGTATGAAGTGCGGCCCTCTGGTGGTAGAAAGGTGTACCACGACTACACGAAGGACTACATGAAAGTCAATGGAGAAAATTCCCTGTTGCCAGATGTGAAACATATTCCCACACACTCGTCCTTGTGCCTCTGTAACTCTCTGTGCCAAAGCACAGGCTGACCGGCCCCGTGGTTTGCAAGATATTGTGCAGATTCACACACAACCACAAACACACAGACAGATTCACACAGACACAATCAAATGCATACTGTCCTTCCACTGAGATGAAAATAATAAAATTGATGTCATTTTATGTGGAGTAAAAATTATTTACTGCATCTTGAAGGGAAATGTGCCCTTTAAGATGTGTTTAATTAATCATGATCTCTGGCAAAAAAAATACATTACCTATATAATATATAAATATATTACTTATTGCTATAAC
>NW_028174325.1:2500-10448 GCF_963971535.1 Notolepis coatsorum | reverse complement strand
CAAAAACAAATATCGCTCGCTCGATAGGATAGTTTTCTTTTTCTTATGCAACTTGGAGAATGTTGTCGAAAACAGCAGGGAATACGCTCATAATATTACTAGATATTAAAGGCTTTTTCTGTGGATGAACCGAAAGCCTTCACTGCCCTTCTTTAGGCACGCTGGCTCTGCAGTGTCTGTGTGGAGATAATTAGGATGTTGACAGCTGCTGGTCAGAAAGATATAAGCACATGTTTATCAAGGAGCTGTGGCTTGTGCTCAGAGCATGTCATGCAAGTGTTTACAGAGACAAGTGGCCAATTCAATATTCAATTGAATATAAATTGTGATATATTTCACAGGGGTACATTTGCAGGGAATGCCAATGCATGTCGCAAGCCGAGGCAGAACATAATGGGAGATGAACACGATCATATATCGTACGCACAAGCAGTGTTGTGGTCGAGTCACTAAATATCGAGTCCGAGTCAAGTCTCGCAGTGTTGAAGTCCGAGTCCAAGTCCGAGTCACCAAATAATTAGATTAGGGCCTATTACAAAAACAATTAAAAATAAAGAATATGGATGTCCGATATTATCGGCCTTACCGATATTGGCATTCAAATGTAATATCGGAAATGATCGGTATCAGTTATTTTTTTTCTTTTTGTGTATTTAACCTTTATTTAACCAGGCAAGCAAGTAAGAACAAATTCTTATTTTATTTATTGTGAAATAATGTTGTGTTTTTTGGGGGGGAAACCCTGTATATATCGGTATCGGTTGATATCGGTATCGGAAATTAAGAGTTGGACAATATCGGTATATCGGATATCGGTAAAAAAGCCAATATCGAACATCCCTAATAAAGAACTGTATTTATCAATTAACTTCCGAGTTCGAATGCAGTCAAAGCTCAAGTCCAGGTCGCGTCACGGGTCCTGAAAATCAGTCCGAGTCCTGGACTCGAGTACTACAACACTGCGGGCACGCATGCCTCTAGAACACAAGGGGAACCACACTGAATAAAAGCGAAAGGTAATGTTGGTTGTCTGCATACATGCACGTGCCATCGCTTCCAGGAACGTTGAGTACACCCAGCTAAGGATATACATTTTGTTCTGATCTTTTATTTTTTCATGTGAAAATCCTCAGAGAAGTATTGAAATGTGTATAATGAAGTTGTTTTTATTCAAGAGAAGACAGTATGCAGCATATAGATGTGCTTATTAGCCATTTATATTATCATTAATTTCTATGCATTTTAAATGGTGGTCTGAGATAACATTTGGCAACTGAAGGGAGTGCAGTAATTCTCACGGTTTATTTAGTTATTAACATAATATAATTATAGCCTGCATGGGGTTTATGCTATGATTATATAGCATACAGTATGTGTAGCTTGTGCAGCGTGCCTAAAGAAGGGCAGTGAAGGCTTTTATCTGAAATGATAAAAAAAAAAAAAAAAAAAAAAAATATCTAACCCCGACTAACCTTACTGTCATGCACTTGTCCTAATAAACTAACCTACACTGTAACACGCAACACTTTGATGAACATTGTTACTCAGCTGATAGAGTTATACCCTTCTTGCTGTCTTGTCGCACAGAACTTGTAAGTCGCTTTGGATAAAAGCGTCAGCTAAATGACTAAATGTAAATGTAAATGTAGCTTCCACCTTATCATTGTATAGCATGGAATTGCTGAAATGGTTTAAAAAGATATATAATAATAATAATAATAATAATAATAATAATAATAATAATAATAATAATAATAATAATAATAATAATAATAATAATAATAATAATAATAATAATAATAATAATAATAATAATAATAATAATAATAATAATAATAATAATAATAATAAATAATAATAATAATAATAATAATAATAATAATAATAATAATAATAATAATAATAATAATAATAATAATAATAATAATAATAATAATAATAATAATAATAATAATAATAATAATAATAATAATAATAATAATAATAATAATAATAATAATAATAATAATAATAATAATAATAATAATAATAATAATAATAATAATAATAATAATAATAATAATAATAATAATAATAATAATAATAATAATAATAATAATAATAATAATAATAATAATAATAATAATAATAATAATAACATATAAAAAAAAAAAATATATATATATATATATATATACTATTTTCATGAAAGTTGTCAATCATGTAACTTAATGTTGCTGGTATGATATCAATAGGACTATCAACAGATCATTCCACTCTCTTTTTTAGCTGAGAACCGCTTGTGTCTCGTGTAAAAAAACAGGCTCCGCGCCGATGCGTGCTGCTGCTCTAACCTGTTCATTAACATGGGCTCTGAAATGACAAGCAAGAGGCAAGAGGCACGCCGCTCAGGTAGGCCCTGTGTCCTGGGCCTTAACCAAACAACAACCAATCACATGACAGTAGTACAATAAGTTCCAAACATTAAACTAAGCTGTGTTAACTCAACGGGGAAAGTCTGGTTTCACAAAACAATAATTTTTCCGTTTTACTAAACAGGGCGGTTCCACCAGGGCAGCTTGGTTTTGAAGAGTGAGTGCCTGTAGTTTTATCTTGCTAAGAGTGGGGGGGGGGGGGGGGGGACTCACTGTTCCCCAGTCTGGATGTTTAGTCGCGGGGGTGGGGGGGGGTGGTGATGTTTGCAGCAGCATAAATTAACATCTGAGCTCCTGAGCGGCTGTATGAACTGTACGCTGCTGCACCACGACGATTCTGAGCGTTCCATCTGGATACTCAGCGTCCAACCATTAACACACCAGGAAGCCAACGCAGCAGTGTGTGTGTGTGTGTGTGTGTGTGTGTGTGTGTGTGTGTGTGTGTGTGTGTGTGTCGTGTGTGTGTGTGTGTGTGTGTGTGTGTGTGTGTGTGTGTGTGTGTGTGTGTGTGTGTGTGTGTGTGTGTGTGTGTGTGTGTGTGTGTGCACGTGTGTGTGTGTGTGTGTGTGTGTGTGTGTGTGTGTGTGTGTGTGTGTGTGTGTGTGTGTGTGTGTGTGTGTGTGTGTCTGTGTGTGTGTGTGTGTGTGTGTGTATGTGTGTGTGTGTGTGTGTGTGTGTGTGTGTGTGTGTGTGGGTGTGTGTCTGTCTGTCTGTCTGTCTGTCTGTGCTGAGAGGAGGTGGTAACGTTGAGTAATAAGAGGGTCTCGCTCGCTGATGCATCGACCGTGGCAGCGACAGAGTAATGCCAATGAATTTGCAAGGCGTTATCTGGCCATGGTAGCATTTTATATGGTAATTATTCACAGCGATCATCGGGAACTACACAGCTGTTACAGAAACTATAGGGCTACCAGTGCCTACACAGTCCTTGAGGATAATGTCCCAGCAATGGGGGACCCTGATGTAAACTCTGGTCTGCATCCCCCTTAACAATTGTGTGTATTGAGCCGTACTGTATTGTACCCATTCTGCAATCGGTTAAATAAAGTTTTCATTCATTCATTCATTCATTCATTCATTCATTCATTCATTCATTCATTCATTCATTCATTCATTCATTCATTCATTCATTCATTCATATTCATTCATTCATTCACCAAGTACCTATTGAGATGGTGATATGTCACTCTGGGGCAAATTCACAAAGAACGGATTGCGGCCGATAATAGCACCCTTAACTGCGTGTGATTTGCACCCGCTATTTGCTCTGTCCTATTCACTAAAGATATTTCCCGAATGATATACTACTATACCATCCGAGGCTCTGACACCATCAACCTCTTCAAAACACACCTAAAAACACACCCGTTCACACTTGCCTTCACACAACACGGCCAAGTAGCCCACCCCCTGACTCTTTTTAAGCCACAGATCCCGTTGTTTTTGTTGTTTGTTTGTTTTAGTTTTAGTTTTCAGTTTTTTGTCTTTGTTTTTGTTCATTTTCTTGTTACCACTTCATCCAATTGGACAGCACCTTGCTTCCCTTTTTTTATCTTATTTATTTTTTCCTGTTGTTACTATACACATATTCATCATTTATTTTTCTCAAATTTCTATTTACCCTTTCTTTTATATAGCTTCTCTCTCCTTGTACAGTGTCCTTGAGTCTGAGAAAGGCGCTTCTCTCTTCAAATCCAATTTATTATTATTATTATTATTATTATTATTATTATTATTATATCTGGCAGTTGGCTCGCAGAGTGCAATTTGCTCTGGATTGCTCCAGTTGGCTCGCAGAGTATCTGAGTGCAACTTGCTCCTGATATGGTAAAAAATAGTATGAATACTGCCCATGCATACTGTACACAGTATTCATGTCCTAGGACAATGGCAGACAGAAAACAGAAGCTTCAATTATCTGATCGCGAATTGGACGTCCTGACGAATCAATACTGTAGCTCTTCTAGTCCTTGGGTCAAACACTTTTTGGTACCAATTGGGTGGGCACATTTTTGTATTCCTATATATCCCTAGTTTGTGTTTTGATATGATAGACATATGTGTTGTAGCTGGTTAAGAAAACTGAGTTTTGGGTGGTCAGGTGGCGTAGCGGAGATTGCGCTCGTCACCAACGCAGGAGACGCTGTGTTCGAGCCCAGCTCTCGGCGTTGCCACCAGCTTGGCTGGCCGTTCACATTAATACATTTGGCAGTATTAGGGGGTGGGGAAGCTGGCGGGTGGGAATCTGGCGTTGTGGACAGTGACGCCTACAGGTCAGGTCTCGGCGCTTGCTCAGCGGGGCAGGACTTGGTGGAGATAGCGTGCCCTCCCACGCGTTACACTTCACCAATGAGAGTCCTCGCTGCCAAGTGAAAAGACGTCACTGGCTGTCGGCGTACGTCTCGGAGGACGCGTGTGATCGACTCGGGACGCCTTGTACCGACTCATAGGAGAACATGCATACAGCGCCAGGTAGGGGAGGGGGGGGCCTTGTACCGACTCATAGGAGAACATGCATACAGCAGCCAGGTAGGGGAGGGGGGGGAATTGGCACAACGACTAATTGGGACGGGGAGAAAATCAGAGAAATCAGAAACAGAAAAAGAAATAAAGAAAAAAAAATGCAAAAATGTTTGCAAAATAAGTCTCCTGTCATATTTTGCTCCCCTTCATAGATTTGCTCGTAGGTCAGGTTGTGGGGGTACTAGGGACATGACCATGACCATGATTGTATGCACCCAATCCTGCTGAACATGTAGCGACAAACCCAGAGTCGATCGGACCTTCCTACGCTGAGCTATGTTAACTTTTGCGCACCTAGCCCCTGCAGGTGAAGGCCTCATTGTTTTCCGGAGATATTATGTGGTAGGTGCGCGCAGGGGCGTAGCTGTAGATTCTGGGCCCCATGAAAGAATGTATTTGTCGGCCCCCAGTGAATGCGAGCGCGCGTACGCGTGCGAGAGAATTTTCTTTGGCCATTTATCTATTGATGAAAAGGCATAATATGGTTTTTACCTATACATTCGGATCAGCAGTTCAGCACCTGCACTGTTGGTGGGTGAGCCTAGTAAAGGATGTTGCATTGCGTTCATCTTCAATGAATGGACCAATGCAATAGTCTACCAAAGCCCCCCCTCTCTCAATATATATCTTTCACACACACACACACACACACACACACACACACACACACACACACACACACACACACACACACACACACACACACACACACACACACACACACACACACACACACACACACACACACACACACACACACACACACACACACGCGCGCACACACACACACACACACACACATTCTCTCAGACATAGGAGTGGCACAACAGTAATAATAATAATAATAATAATAATAATAATAATAATAATAATAATAATAATAATAATAATAATAATAATAATAATAATAATAATAATAATAATAATAATAATAATAATAATAATAATAATAATAATAATAATAATAATAATAATAATAATAATAATAATAATAATAATAATAATAATAATAATAATAAGTCCAGCTCGCATAAAAAGATCCACCGCACTTATAATAATAAGTCCACCTCGCATAAAAAGATCCACCGCACAGAGAAATAAAGCAGACGGTCAAGCACTGTGAGCGGAAATTTGGCCCCATAATTACCCATGCAATCCGGATATGGCGCGAAACACAAAAAAAATATCCTAACCCTCAAAAATGGCATAATCATACCCCCATATTCAATAACAATGCACTCTTAATGGAAAAACGTCCTATAAGATTCCCTATATGGGAAGAGCAAGGCATACACTCATTAGGGGATATTTTTAATAACCAGGGTTTTTGTAGTTATGGAGAAATATGCACAAAGTTTAACCTCACCGAGTCCACATGGCTTTTTTACATACAGTTACGCCTATGTTTGAGGTCTCACAGTGTTCCATTAGACATACCAGTTGAACACCACAGATACCACAAATTCTTCTATGAAAGAGAAACATTGAGAGGTTTTGTATCAGGTTTTTATTATCAATTACTAACGTCCTCGTATGAAACCCTCCAACTAGACTCTGTCTGGAGGAGGGATATACCAGACCTGGAAAGTGACTTTGATTGGCAAGAAGCATGGGCAAATGTCCGTCTCACATCAAGGAACCCGGACCATCAACAAATCAATCTTAACTATATTCACAGGACATACTTGACTCCTATAAGGCTGAACAGAATGGGCCTTAAACAAGACTCAAAATGCTCCCAATGTACAAATGGAGACGAAGGGACATTCATGCACATGTATTGGGACTGCCCACCAGTTAAGACATTCTGGAAAGATGTGACCCATCAATTATCAAAACTCGTATCTTGGAATATACCAGTACACCCCTCTGTATTACTATTGAATGATGTTTTTGAGTTTACAGTAAATCCACAGCTAAAGAGATTGGTTTTATCGGGTATCACAGTAGCTAAAAAACTGATCGCATCACGCTGGTTTCAACCGGAAAAAATGTGCCGGAAGGTTTGGTCTCTTACATATCTCGATGTGATTTATCAAGAAATATCTACAGCAAGAATTCTGGGTCTCAACGAATCCAAAATGTCAATGTGGTTAGAAGTGGTGGAGAGAATAAAAGCTAGCTTATAATGGTAGTGTCTGGTTAGGAGTGAGGGATAATGGAGGTACTATCCAAGGAGGGGTCCGGGAGGGGGGGGTTCGAGCTGGAGCATATGTGTGTAGGGTTTTAGAAAATAGGTATTAGGGATATATCCTGTATAAGGCATTTGTATAATTGGTAATTACGTTGGATATACACTATATACGTTAAAATATTATTATAGACTTTGTTTTTGTTTTCTGTTTCTGTACTTGCATGTCATTTTAGCCACCTTGACTGTTAGTTTCATTATGCATTATGTGTTGAGTACTGACTTTTAATAATTTTTGTTTTGCAATAATAAAAAAAAAAAAAAAAAAAAAAAAAAAAAAAAAAAAATAATAATAATAATAATAATAATAATAATAATAATAATAATAATAATAATAATAATAATAATAATAATAATAATAATAATAATAATAATAATAATAATAATAATAAACTTTATTTGTATAGCACTTTTCATACAGAAGTTGCAGTTCAAAGTGCTTCACAACAGTAAAAAATACAGGCATAAGCGAGCATAAAAAAGATAGAGAGGTAGCAAGGTAAGTAAGAAATCACAGTGTCTCACATTAGGATCTAGCATCCCAATAGGCCTTTCAGTTTCATTCAGTAATACAAATATTAAAAATAGAATAGACAGAGTAAAAACAAAGTGCGGTTCGATTCAGTTTAAAAATAGGCAAAACATTATAAAATAGAACGGACATACAACAGGGTATTTAACATACAACAGAGCAGTGCATCAGTAAGAAGTAAAAAAGTGTGATAAAATGGTTACATTTTGAATTACAACACCAGAGCAGTGCTCTTAAAATTACAGTGCATAGAACCGACACATGAATTTGATAGGAAGCGTAGGTAGG
>NW_028174326.1:22286-57286 GCF_963971535.1 Notolepis coatsorum | reverse complement strand
CCCTGCTGATCAGGTCGCCTTCCTTCATACTGACTTCACTCAGTCCATCACAGGCAACCCCTACTCCAACATGGCCTGGGACATGTGGATCGAGTGTACAATGAACAAGGGCAGCAAAATGAAGTTTGGCTGGCTCTCCATCCTCCAGAATGAGAAGCAGCTGCTGGTGCACTCCAGAAATGTGAACAATTTGGCCAAGATCCGGGTGGCTCACAATGCCCTGGCCACACAAAAAAAAGCCAAGAGGAAGCACATAGAATGTGGTCCAAAAAGGATGAGAGAAGATGAGCAGCACGTGCAGGACCTGGTCGCATGCATGCATGCATGAGTTTGATTCCTTCCCATTTGATCCAGCCTCACCCACCCTCCGCACCCTACAGTCAGCCATGCCTGCCTCTGATGAACTCATCGCGGACTTCAACTCAGCCTATGCTGTGGGAGAGGAGAAGTTGACCAGCTTCTTGCAAGACCGAGTGTTCAGTAAGAAAACCTCCCTCCATGCACCTGTCCCTCTGAGCAAACGCTTGACATTTGCCAAGCAGCCCTGCATGGAGAAGCCCGGGGAGGAACTCAAAGCAAGAGCTGCTGAGATGGAGCGGAGTGCTCTCAAGGCAGTGATCGACCTGGTTGAGGTCAGTCAACTTGTGAATCTCTCCGAGTTGCTGGAACATCGTGTTGTCGAGGAATGTGTGGCCTTATTCAACTCCAATGGCACATATAGGAAGACACAGAAGAGCAAGCTCATTCAGAAGCTCTCTCTCCAATCTGTAGATCTGCAAGAACCCTACACCGCTCTTGTCGACATGGGCATGATCTGGAGGATGGCAACCCCATCAGCAGAAGATCGGCAGACACAAGATGGCACCCCATACAAGTGGTTGGACTATGTCCACAAGGTATCATCCATCATCCTTGCCTGCCATGGTGATGCTGACCGTATTTTCTGTGTAAATGACCCGTACGACGCAGCATACTCAACTAAAGATGAGCGAGATCTGCGGGTACAAGGTAAGGTACATGTCCCCAACACCTACATGAAGCTGGGCGACCCCTTCCCCTCTGCCTGAGAGTTCAAAACACTGCTGTGTAGCGTCAGCAACAAGGAGCGGCTACAAAAAGTAATATGCAGTTATCTGACTGACCTTGTTGCACAGGGTGTAGATACAGAGATCGTCTACTCTGTTGGCTCCCACTGCACCAACTTGTCAACCCAACAACCAATGCAGAACTACAGCTTTGACCAGTCTGAGGCTGCCACCATCCTCTTCTCTGCTTACACAGTTCTACGTGAGTCAGGCTACAGTGGCCCTGTGGTCATTGATGCAGCCGACACCGATGCCTATGTCACGGCAGCGGTCATCTCTCAACAGCTGCCCGGTATGCTCTGTATCAAGAGAAAGCAGGACACGGTCTTTTGCCGTGGCCTGGTTACTGAGGAGATGGCAGATTGTATTGTGCAGCTACACTGGAGTTGTATTGTGCAGCCTCCACCTGGGTGAATAAATTGGTGATGAGGCTCTCGAGGTCAGTATCATCCTCCAGTGCCGCATGTGCAGCTGCACAGGGTTCTTGGGAGAGACTCATATCTCTCAGAATCTCAAGGTTCTCCCCTCCCTGAAGCGACACCCTTCGCCACTCGGACATGGCTGGGAGCTGGTGGGTGGTCGCTGTCGCCCTGTCTGCCACACACGACCTGCTCTCCCAACACATCTACCTGCACCAGGGCCAGCTGAAGAAAGTGAGGAAGAGGAGAGTGAGGAGGATGATGATGAGAAGGGAGATGATGTATGGAGGAGGAGGGGTGATTCATTGGAATCTGATGATTCAGAATCTAGTGAGGCAGAATGCTCTGATTCGGACTGATCATGACATGTTTAAAGTGGTTTCATTGTTGGGGCGCTCCAGTAGCACACCACATAGCGTGCTGAGTCGCGAAGCGGTCGTCCCGGGTTCGTTTCCCAGTCCCGGCGACCATTTGCTGCATGTCTTCCCTACCTCTCCTCCCGTTCTCCCTCTCTCCCTATATCGGTCCTGCGTGGCCAGAAAAAGCTGAAAATGCTATAAAGTAAAAAAAAAAAAATTAAGAAAAAAAAATGTGGTTTCATTGTTAATCTGTTCAAGTTACAGCTATTTAAGAGAGCGTATTTTGAAGTATAATTAGTTATCTTATCATACTGTACATTCATCAATTATTTAGCTGAGATCCTTATGAAGGTAGTTTGTTTAAAGTACAGCAGTACCATGGTAAAATTGGTTTTGACATTAAAAGTTACATTTTCGCTCTACTATATGGTGGCCATCTTGGATTTCTGGGTCAAATTGATGTCATAGAGTCAAACTGATGTCAGAATTGGAATCGTCATGGTTGACTTACACAAAAAAGTGTATTCATACATGATTCTAGGTGCTCTGGATCAAAAGTTAATTTTTCAAGATGGCGTCAGCAGGTATTTTGGATTTGGCCATCTGACAAAAAATGCCGGGATTTTTCGGAGGGACACAGGGGCTAAATATTTTATAAAAGGTCCATAGAAGTCAAATCAATCATCAAAACATCTTAGCCAGAGAATGGTCACAGAATGTTGGTTCTTGACCCAACTATTCATGTAAATGTTAGAAGTCTCTTGCCTAAAATTGATTTTGTTCGAAATCTGGGCGCAGCCAACGGGAGCTGATATCATTATAATTTCCGAGACTTGGTTAAACAAATCTATTTGCGATAACGACATTTCCATTGATGGCTATAATTTAAGTCGTACTGATCGTTCCAAATGTGGTGGTGGCATAGCTGTCTATGTTAAATCCAAATACCACACTAAAGTGTTAGTAACGAAATCTATACCTAAGCAGTTCGAAATGATCGCCTTACAAATTGAATTATCAAAGGGTTGCAATGTCACGGTTGTCAGCTGTTACGGACCTAATTCTGCTGTAAAGGAAACATTAGCCGCAATATCTGACATTATTTTCCAATTAACGGACAATGAAATAGTCGTCGTTGGTGATTTCAATTGGGACTGGTTATCTCCGGCGTCAGATGAATTTAAAGCATATTGCAATTCAATGAATTTTACGCAATTAATACACTCCTCAACGCGCCCAAATCTGAAATTTCCTGAAATATTGACTTGTTCTTAACAAATAATCCTCATAAGTATACCTCGATATGCATTTTTCCTAATGACGTGAGTGACCATTGTGTTATTGCGGGTGTTAGGGATACAAAGATATCAAAGTAAAAACCTTGCTACATTATTAAACGTGATAGAAATCACTTTTTTGAACAGGGATTTTGGCAGGATATGTACCTAAATGATTGTAGCAGGGTCTCTTTAATACCTGACGTTGAATTAGCATGGAATCTCTTCCTGGATATGTTTTTGCCAATTGTAGACAGACATTCCCCCTTTAGGAAGTATAGAGTTAGGGGCAGGGATAACCCATGGTTTTCTAAAGAATTATCCAACCTCATACGAGAAAGGAATCTCATCTGGGCCAAGGCAAGGAAGGCAAACTCTGAAGCTCTCTGGACCACTTTTAGATGTTTAAGAAATAAAAGTACTTCCTTAGTAAAGAAGGCCAAATCAAGTTTGTATCTCACTCTCACAACAGAAAACTTAAATAACCCACAGACATTTTGGCAGACAATCAAATCCTTATCCCCAAATAGCACATCTGGTCTTCCACCCTGTATTGTATCTGGTTTATCTATATGTATGAGAAAATGTAGATGCTCAATTGTTTTAACAAACACTTTGTCTCTTCTGGTTTTCTCTTTGATCAAGTAACAAACAATACCACAACACAGGTCCCACTTGAAACTGAGCCCCCATCACATAATACATTTACTTTTCAGCCCTTCTCTATTGGTGAAGTGCATAAAGCCCTTAAGAATTTGAATCCTAAAAAAACGGCTGGGCCAGACAAACTAGATCCCTATTATTTAAAACATTCTGCTGATTTTATTGCAGAACCTCTAACTTATATTTTTAACTTAACCCTGACTTGTAATGAAATACCCAAGATTTGGAAAAAGGCTCATGTTCTTCCCCTTCAAACCCCAACAACTACAGGCCAATTTCTAATTTGTCAGCTTTTGCCAAGATACTGGAAACTCTGGTAAGTAATCAGCTGAAGGAGTTCTTATATAACAATGCTATTATATCTTGCGATCAATTTGGTTTTAGGAAATGTCACAGTACCGTTACAGCAGCTACAAAAGTAGTAAACGACATAATTGGGGCTTTAGATAGGAAACAACATTGTGCTTCCCTTTTTATTGATTTTTCAAAGGCATTTGATACTGTGGACCATAATATAATGAAGCATAGGCTAATTAATGTAGGACTGTCGGACTCTGCTGTTGGCTGGTTCTGTAATTATCTTGCTGATAGGACTCAATGTGTTCAGGCTGATGGTTTTTATTCTGATGTTTTATCTGTCCACAAGGGGG
Organism: Notolepis coatsorum; assembly: GCF_963971535.1. Lineage (NCBI taxonomy): Eukaryota > Metazoa > Chordata > Actinopteri > Aulopiformes > Paralepididae > Notolepis > Notolepis coatsorum. The sequence continues at coordinate 52,833 of NW_028174326.1, read as the reverse complement.
TGCCACAATGTTCACCCACCCCCTACTCAACCCCCCCCCCCCCCCCCCCCACCTCCAATGTACAGTCCCCGCCACCCAACCCCACCCCACCTACCCAACCTCCCCCAATGTACAGTTTCTACGACAAATGTATATACACTCTTTTTCTGGACTCTTTTTGTATCACAAACAGTACTGTATTTGCAAATCTGGTATGTCTAGATGTAGCAGTACTGTCTATCTGTATGTTGTGTGTGTCATATATGTTATGATGAATTGAAAATGGGGGACCCTGATGTAAACAAGACGAAAGTCTTTCTCTGGTCTGCATCCCCTTAACAATTGTATGTATTGAGCTGTACTGTACTGTACCCATTCTGCAATCTGTTAATACACTTTTCAATCAATCAATCAATCAATAGGACCATTGTTATTTACAATCTATATCAATAATTTAGGCAAACATGTTCCAGATGCAAACTTTCATTTTGATGCTGATGACACTGTCATTTACTGTTGTGCTACTACTTTGACAAAAGCTCTGGAAAGTTTGCAAAATAAGTTTAAAGAAATAGAATCCCAACTTCAGCAACTAAAGCTTGTTTTAAATCCGGAAAAAACTAAAATGATGATTCTTTACTAAATCCAAAACAAAATGGCCTTGTCTTGCCTCTATACACACATCGCAAGGCATTCCAATTCAGATTGTGTCGACTTTTAAATACCTTGGCTTTTTACTTGATGACAGCTTGTCTTTTAAACCACGCGTTGAAAGCCTGGTTAAGAAGCTAAAAGTGAGGTTGGGTTTCTTTTTCAGAAACAAATCGTGCTTTTCTTTTAATGCAAAGAAGAAACTAGTTGCTGCCACTTTTTTACTAGTATTCGATTATGGTGATGTTTTATACATGAATGCCTGCTCCACCTCACTACACATGTTGGACACTGCTTACCATGGTGTATTAAGATTTATTTCTGGATATAGATCACTTACCCATCATTGCACTCTGTATGCTAAAGTTAACTGGCCGTCCTTGACTACCCGTAGACTGCTTCATTGGTACACCTTCATTTATAAAGCAATTATTGGTCAGCTCCCTTTTTACCTCGGTTCATACCTCACCATCACATCAAACCCATTTTACAGCTTACGATCGCAGGACTATTTATATGCCTCAGTACCCAGAACCCGCACAGAGTTTGGGAAAAGGGCCTTCATGTTCTCTGCTCTCTCTGCCTGGAATGGACTTCAAAAAACGTTGAAACTGCAGGCCCTCACGACCATATCTGATTTTAAAGTTCAAATTAAGGGCATTTTAAAGAATGAGATGGGATAATGTCGATGCTTCACTGCATAATGTGGTGTTATATTTTATATTTTTAACTTGACCTCCTGCGGAGCCTCACCTTCCATCCTCTTTCTGCCTTTTTACCCTACCCTCCAATCTCCCCCAATCCCATTCAATCTAGTTTGCTGCAGCTCAAATGTATCCCCTTGCCCCACTTTGCCTTTTATGTCTCTGTCTGTGTTTTGTGTATTTGTATGTTTGTTTTTGTTTTGCTGCCATCTTGACCAGGTCTTGCTCGAAAAAGAGATCTTTGATCTCAAGTGACTACCTGGTAAAATAAAGGTTAAATAAAATAAAATACTGTTACCATACCATACCACTTTATACTGTTACCACACCACTATATATTGCTACCCATACCACTTTATACTGTTACCACACCACTATATATTGCTACCCATACCACTTTATACTGTTACCACACCACTATATATTGCTACCCATACCACTTTATACTGTTACCATACTGCTTTATACTGCTACCATACCACTTTATACTGCTACCATACCACCTTATACTGCTGCTTTATACTGCTACCATACCACTTTATACTGCTGCTTTATAATGCTACCATACCACTTTATACTGCTACCATACCACTTTATACTGCTGCTTTATACTGCTACCATACCACTTTACACTGCTACCATACCACTTTATACTGCTACCATACCACTTTATACTGCTGCTTTATACTGCTACCATACCACCAGGCGACTGCTACTGGCATCATCAGATCCATTTTTCATGAGCATATCGGTGAGCGTCCCCAGCGATACCTCTGGGGTATCTAGACTCGCTGGTGAGAGGTGACGTGACGAGGGACGAGAGATAAATCAAAGACAATGACAGCGACACGGTACGCTTGTCTGCATTAGCACATCCGCCATCGCTCGTACGAGGAAAGTGGCCGGGCGAAGATTTGAGTCTGGAACACTGGATCACTGTCCTCCTCATCACAGCAGGTGGGAGGCCTCGTCGAGGAGCGCTTTGGCACAGTTATACTGTCACGCCGCGACGCAAAAGGTCCAAGTGGTGGACACGTGCTGTTAGGTTTCAGTCAGACTCAGCCACGGTCAGTCCTCCCCGAGCAGCGCTGAAAGGATCAGATCAGTCTAAATGTCAGCGTTTTCTTTCTTTAGTAAAGGCTTTTCTCTTGAGCACGGCACCGGTGTGGCAGATGTGACCCGAATAGCAACAACTCTGGCTCTCGATTTGCTCTAAAAAAAGAAGTAGTGTTTGTTCGGCATCTCGGAAGACGTACATCACAAATGCACACACACACTCACACACACACACACGCGCGTGCACGTGCACACACACACATACGTGTACGCACACACACACACACACACACACACACCGAATCAGTGATTATGTCTCCACCTTCATTTCTGAAATGCAGCCCGGTTACCACAGACGGACAGACTGACGAGACAAATGCAGATTTCAGATCAGATCTGAGCGCCTTCACTTCTTCACAGCTGTTCTCGGAGCAGCACATCACGGATAGGGCACGATGTGACCCGCATGGCAACTCTGTCTTTTAATTAGGTGCACGAAGAAAACACGAAAAAAAACTCATGTCTGTTCATCTCTCTCTGAAGTCTGCAGAGAGAGACGGAGAGAGAGAGAGAGAGAGAGAGAGAGAGAGAGAGAGAGAGAGAGAGAGAGAGAGAGAGAGAGAGAGAGACCATCTGACAGACGTTCTGTGATGCATGGCTCGCTGTGTGCTTACCTTGCACTATCCCCCATGGATTATTGTACCACTGGCATACTAATAGGACATACCGTATAGGACTTTAGTGCTTAACAAGGAGAGGGCTCCCCTCTTGAGAGGTGTCTTTGGTGTTGGTGGTTGTATGTGTGTGTGTGTGTGTGCGTGTGTGTGTGCGTGTGTGTGTGCGTGTGTGTGTGCGTGTGTGTGTGTGCAAGTGGAGGTGTGCGATGACTGATGAAGTGAGTGAGATAAGTGGGCGTCAGAGATATGCATCGAGTTGATTTATGATGAACGCTGTTTGAGATGTACGGCGTGTGCTCACACGCACACACACACACACACACACACACACACACACACACACACACACACACACACACACACACACACACACACACACACACACACACACACACACACACACACACACACACACACACACACACACACACACACACACACACACACACACACACACAGATGCAGTTGACCAATGCACTTTGAATAACTTTCTCATTCCTCACTCTCTAATCCAGCGTGACTGCATGATTCCTCATGTTATTGATCCATGATTCCATGTCGGCTCTGTTGCCCATGCTCGGCACTGTCTGCTCTGCACTCGTTTCATGACTGATCTCGTGGTCGGTGTGCTGCTTCCACTCGTTCCTCATACTAAGAGGTTCTGTAGCTCAGCGGATAGAGAGCGTGGCAATTATATTGCCGTGGTTTTAGGGGTTTGAATCCCCTATCCCACATTCTTAAAAAGGTCTGTGCTCATGGTACTTTAAGTATGCGTTGGATATGTGTGTCCACTGGAATATTTTAGGACAATTGTAAAAAAAAAAAAATTGATAATAATACACTTTATTTGTATAGCACTTTTCATACAGAAATTGCTGTTCAAAGTGCTTCACAGCAGTAAAAAATACAGGCATAAGCAAGCAAAAAAAAAACAAAGAAAAGATAGAGAGGTAGGTAAATCACAAAACAAGGTAAATCACAGTTTTTCATCCCAATATGCCTCTCTGTTTACAGTTTCATTCAGTAATACAAATAATAAAATAGAATAGACAGAGTAAAAAAGCGCGGTTTGATTCAGTTTAAAAATGGGCAATACTAAAAATAGTAAAATAGAATAGACAGAGTAAAAAAGTGTGATAAAATAGTTCAATACAAATATATACAATAACATTTAATAGGACAACAGAGCAGTGCATCGCTCAGTCTTAATACTTTGAATACTTTGATCTGCAGCGTCTAGTCTGAAAGTTTGATCTGGATTTCGACAGTACAGGCGCGTGGTGTGCACCGCTGCTAGATTGTGCACGAGCGGCTCACACGTTACAAACTCAAGTTACAGGTTTCAAGTTTGTTTGTCACATCTGTCTTAAAGTATAGAGGAGTGACGTTCTTGTTTCTATTACAGTATAGAGGAGTCACAATGTTCTTGTTTCTTTTACAGTATAGAGGAGTGACGTTCTTGTTTCTTTTACAGTATAGAGGATTGATGTTCCTGTTTATTTTACAGTACAGAGGAGTGACGTTCCTGTTTATTTTACAGTATAGAGGATTGATGTTCTTGTTTATTTTACAGTATAGAGGAGTGACGTTCTTGTTTATTTTACAGTATAGAGGAGTGACGTTCTTGTTTATTTTACAGTATAGAGGAGTCACAACATTCTTGTTTCTTTTACAGTATAGAGGAGTCACAACATTCTTGTTTCTTTTACAGTATAGATTAGTGACATTCTTGTTTCTTTTACAGTATAGATTAGTGACATTCTTGTTTCTTTTACAGTATAGAGGAGTCACAACATTCTTGTTTATTTTATAGTATAGAGGAGTCACAACATTCTTGTTTCTTTTATAGTACAGAGGAGTCACAACATTCTTGTTTCTTTTATAGTACAGAGGAGTCACAACATTCTTGTTTCTTTTATAGTACAGAGGAGTCACAACGTTCTTGTTTCTTTTACAGTATAGAGGAGTCACAACATTCTTGTTTCTTTTACAGTATAGAGGAGTCACAACATTCTTGTTTCTTTTATAGTACAGAGGAGTCACAACGTTCTTGTTTCTTTTACAGTATAGAGGAGTGACGTTCTTGTTTCTTTTACAGTATAGAGGAGTGACGTTCTTGTTTCTTTTACAGTATAGAGGAGTGACGTTCTTGTTTCTTTTACAGTATAGAGGAGGAACGTTCTTGTTTCTTTTACAGTATAGAGGAGGGACGTTCTTGTTTCTTTTACAGTATAGAGGAGTGACGTTCTTGTTTCTTTTACAGTATAGAGAAGTGACGTTCTTGTTTCTTTTACAGTATAGAGGAGGGACGTTCTTGTTTCTTTTACAGTATAGAGGAGTGACGTTCTTGTTTCTTTTACAGTATAGAGAAGTGACGTTCTTGTTTCTTTTACAGTATAGAGGAGGGACGTTCTTGTTTCTTTTACAGTATAGAGAAGTGACGTTCTTGTTTCTTTTACAGTATAGAGGAGGGACGTTCTTGTTTATTGGTTCCCTGGCCTCGCATCAGCATCAAGTTGTACAAAGCTATAGAGGTGGCTAGAATCTGAGTGTTTTCTTTCACCAAATGATAAATGTTTAGGGGACCTTAAAGACCTATATTAACTTGTTGAAAAGGACTAAAGTATGTCCCCTTTAAATGGATAGAATGGATATTAAATTGTATGAAATACTTGTCAGTAGTGTATTGAAGCAAAGCTATCGGCTGACTTACTGAGTCCCGTGGTTGGAGTTCTGGACGGGTTCCGGCCAGGTCCTGAGCGAACTGGGAAGCTTTAGACGTACAGCAAACAGGGTCACAAAACCAACAAAGTTAAAACAATAGTGCTAATTAATAGCAGAATCTGAAATGCAGGAGGTGGTTTACCCTTTTGCCTGCATGTTGTGCTGTGGATTAAAACCGCTTGGCCCGTTTGCTCTCTGGCGGGCTGGGGGGTCCTGCCAGAACTCTGACAACGGAGACTCGGTATAAGTGAGCTAACGGCTTCGCTATTATTTCATTCAACTCAGTGTCCAAACATCTGAAATAATTAAAATTTGCATTCAGCAACGACTTTGTTGTATCCACACAGAAGGAGATGATAAGAAACATACGATTATATAGAAACATAATAGTTTCTGTCTTCAGAAACGTCTAACATATAAATGAATGCCTTCGGATATCACTATCTTGTTCATTTCATCTCTGTTTTATTTAGAATAGTATATGTTAGATGCTGGTTGATACTGGTTGCCCAGCCACATAAAGGTGCTCCCATAGTCGAGCGGACTGTACAACGGACTGGACTCTTTGAGCTTTCATAATCGAGCGGATCTCCGCGGACCAATTTCCTACATGTCTCGCGCCAGTTTACACCAGTTTACACCTCGCGCCAGTTTGTGTGACACCAAGTGGGCGCCGCGGACGTCCGCTTGGCGTCAGAAAATAGGAGCTTCGCACTTGGACCCTGCTTCGGGTCTGCTTTGAGTACCCTTTCGGTCAGCTTTGAGCCCGCGGGAGTCTGCTCCGTGTACGGTCCACTCGACTATGGAAGGGCTTAAGACAGATTCTCTACATTCCTTGTAAGGATTGTGTAGCTTATATAGATTTAGACCATATACAGTACAAAATTGTAAGATCTGTATCTTATCCATATGGGGTCGGTGGTTGATAACAATGTTGCAGAAGAAAAGTGATTTTCAGAGAGCGGGCAGGGAGATGATCCAGTCCAACCCGGGTCTCGCTGACGCTGTCATTCCTGTGGTTTGATTCTCTTCAAAGACGATTCCTAGTTTTGTTCACATGTAGCCTGCTCTGTGTTCAGCATACGGCCTGTGAAGGCAAGAGACGCCAGTGTTTTCCTTTTCTTTTTTTAATGACTAACAGGGTTAATGGTCCTAGCGGATCCCTAAGGGAATCCCCCGATCATCCAATCATTCAGTGCTTCCGTCTATTCTCCACCTCTCCATGAACCACCCCTTCCTCTCTCTCTCCTCCACTCCCCACCTCTCTCTCTCTCTCTCTCTCTCTCTCTCTCTCTCTCTCTCTCATCTCTCTCTCTCTCTCTCTCTCTCTCTCTCTCTCTCTCTCTCTCTCTCTCTCTCTCTCTCTCTCTCTCTCTCCTCTCTCTCTCCCTCTCTCTCTCTCTCCTCTGCGAAGGCAACCAGACGAGACGTGAATGCAGGGAGGGCGGGGGGGGGGGGGGGGGGGGGCGGGTTAGGGGCGCCGTGTCAGAGAAGGTTAAACTGCTGCTGCCCTCCATCTCCTCCCCTTCCTCCCCCTGCGCCGTCCCTCGCTGTGCATGACACACGAGGGCCGACCGGCGGAGCGGAGTCGATGTCACATATGGGGGAGAGGGGATCTCCCTCACGTCCTCCCCTCTGAGGACCGCAGTACCCGCTCCTCCTGCCTAGATGGCGACATGGTGCCAGATATTGAGCTGAGCGGCTGCCTGCCAGCATACCTGTGGGACATTTTCAATGCTCTGTGTGCATGTTTGTGTGTGTGTATGTGTTTGTGTGTGTGTGTGTATGTTTGTGTGTGTGTGATGTGTGTGTGTGTGTGTGTGTGTGTGTGTGTGTGTGTGTGTGTGTGTGTGTGTGTGTGTGTGTGTGTGTGTGTGTGTGTGTGTGTGTGTGTGTGTGTGTGTGTGTGTGTGTGTGTGTGTGTGTGTGTGTGTGTGTGTGTGTGTGTGTGTGTGTGTGTGTGTGTGTGTGTGTGTGTGTGTGTGTGTGTGTGTGTGTGTGTGTGTGTGTGTGTGTGTGTGTGTGTGTGTGTGTGTGTGTGTGTGTGTGTGTGTGTGTGTGTGTGTGTGTGTGTGTGTGTGTGTGTGTGTGTGTGTGTGTGTGTGTGTGTGTGCGTGCGTGTGTGCGTGTGTGTGTGTCTCTGTGAAAGTGCTTTTTTGTTATTATTATTATTATTATTATGATCCTTTATTTAACCAAGAAATCCCTATGCAATTGAAATCTCTTTTCCAAGGGAGACCTGGCCAAGACAGTTTGCCAGTTATAAAATTAAAATGAATAAAACACAGACAGGGAATACAAACAGCAAATAGTAAAAAAAAGAAAAAAGAAAGGGGAAAAAAAAGATATATATAATATAAACACAACAGACACGGAATACATACAGCAATCACACAAGGAAGAGACTGAATCCAGCTCAATAAAAGCAATGTGCAGGTGAATCCAGCTCAATAAAAGCAATGTGCAGGTGAATCCAGCTCAATAAAAGCAGAGTGCAGTGCATGGCTCAATAAAAGCAATGTGCAGGTGAATCCAGCTCAATAAAAGCAGAGTGCAGGTGAATCCAGCTCAATAAAAGCAGTGTGCAGGTGAATCCAGCTCAATAAAAGAAGTGTGCAGGTGAAGTCAGCACAATTAAAAGCAGTGTGCAGGTGAATCCAGCTCAATTTACCACAGCAATACTGGTGGTGTAATGCTTTTGAACAGAGGACTGTCTGAAAATAGACAGCAATTGGAGAACTCACTCACACAAAAGAAAGTGCCACATTGGTGCCCAAGCAAGCAGGTAATCTTAAAGCAATTAGAATAGCCCCCCCCCCCCCCCCGCCCCCACACACACACATATTGCTTTTTATGTCAGCCTGTGGGGGAATGGAGAGAGCCAGGGGTTTGGCCTGCACTGAAAGAGGCACTGTCACTTCAATTGAATTCCTTTAGACACAATTAATGTCCTCCTTCCAAGGGGCTTAACTCATATTATGGCAGGCAGGTCCAAGGCCCTTTAAGCTCACAAATGAAATAAATGACGGTGAAAGAACCGGATGTGACATAGGAAGGGAAGGGAGGGAATTGGATCAGTAATGGTGATTTCTTTTTCTTTTCGTTTTTTGTCGTTTGTGCTGATGCTTTTTTTAAAGTCCAAAGTGTGTAGTTTTTTTATTGCATACTATAACCTAGAAGACGTCGAGATTCTGTTAGAACCGCGCCGTCACAATCCTCACACTTTGATGCAGGGTACTTATTCAATATTAGGCCACGAAGACGTTTTAGACACGCTTTCCATCCGCGTGTCCATTCCCGCTGCGGTTTTGGACACTTCAGGGGATAAAGATTGTGAAATGAAAGCAAATAAATATCCTTCTCTGGAAGGCATCCGAAAGCTGCCGCTGCGTCTTCTTCTTCTCTTTCTTCTTCTCCTTCTTCTCCTTCTTCTCCTTCTTCTTCTTCTTCTTCTTCTTCTTCTTCTTCTTCTTCTTCTTCTTCTTCTTCTTCTTCTTCTTCTTCTTCTTCTTCTTCTTCTTCTTCTTCTTCTTCTTCTTCTTCTTCTTCTTCTTCTTCCTCTTCTTCTTCTTCTTCCTCTTCTTCTTCTTCTTCTTCTTCTTCTTCTTCTTCTTCTTCTTCTTCTTCTTCTTCTTCTTCTTCTTCTTCTTCTTCTTCTTCTTCCTTCTTCTCTTCTTCTTCTTCTTCTTCTTCTTCTTCTTCTTCTCTTCTTCTTCTTCTTCTTATTCTTTCTTCTCTTCTTCTTCTTCTTCTCTGCGTTCCTCTGAATAACCGAACAAAAGGAACTGCAACAGCGCTGTGTGTCATTAAGAAGCTTTGCCCGGCTATTTCTGGAGGGAGCCATTTATGTGGCTTTGCAGATGGATGGAAGAAGGGCCTTGAGATAAGGCTCTGAGTCTGTTTGATCTCCCCCCCCCCGGTGTCTCCTCGGTGTCCTTCTCCTCTTGTCCCCCACCAACGGCGTCCATCAGCCTCCGAGGCCACCCGAACCATCACCGGATGTGACCGCCGTGGGGGGGTGGGTGGTTAAGCCCTTCCCTGTCTCTCCGCAAATATTCTGCTATTTTGTTGCTCAGATTCCGCATTCGTGCTTCATCTGTACCAACCAAACCAACCGTTTGGCGGATGCTTTGATCCTGATTGACTTGTTCAAAAACTAGCACTCTGCATGTCCCTCCCTCTGTCTCATCGCTCTCTTACTGAATGCAAGCTCGACATAGAGGACTGTCCCACTTTCTGTCACGGTGTCTGCTTTGGTCTCTCTCTCTCTCTCTCTCTCTCTCTCTCTCTCTCTCTCTCTCTCTCATCTCTCTCTCTCTCTCTCTCTCTCTCTCTCTCTCTCTCCCTCTCTCTCACTCCTCTCTCTCTCTCTCTCTCTCTCTCCTCTCTCTCTCTCTCTCTCTCTCTCTCTCTCTCTCTCTCTCTCTCTCTCTCTCTCTCTCTCTATCTCTCTCTATCTCTCTCTCATCTTTAGCATGGATTGCCCAGGCAAAGAATTCAGCCCTTAACCCCAAGGCAATTATATGTGAAATTTAGCCCTCAACCCCAAGGCAATTAGTTAGTCTAGCGTCCAGAGCATAACATTCTCATCATTTTCTTTTATTATATTTTGTTTGGAGGGAGGGGGGTGTTTGGTTGGATACCCTCCCCTTGCAGCACTAAAGGCTTTTCTGGTGTATAGTCCTTGTAGTGCCGGGGTTGTGGTTCTCTGAGGAGCTGCTGGAGGAAGCAGTGATTAAAAAAGAGTTAAGGCTCGACTGGCCGCAGTGCTGCCAAGGTGAGCCAGCTGTCTGCTCCCATGTAGAGAGACCACATCTGCCTCCGCTCTCTCTCATCCGCTCTCTCTCTCTCTCTCTCTCTCTCTCTCTCTCTCTCTCTCTCTCTCTCTCTCTCTCTCTCTCTCTCTCTCTCTCTCTCTCTCTCTCACACACACACACACACACACACACACACACACACACACACACACACACACACACACACACACACACACACACACACACACACACACACACACACACACACACACACACACATTATCAGTGCAATCGGACATTGTGTCTGTTACATTCGTGCCCAAAAAATATCACAAAGTCTGCCACGATACGATACGATTCGATTCAGGTGCCTGCGATCGATATGAGACAAGTTCAAGTTCAAGTTCTTTAATAGTTGTCATACAGAAGTACAGAATACTTTCATACAAAATGCTTCTTACTGTTACGCTCCAGAGACTGTGCTAGACAAGATAGTATCAAATACATAATAACATAATATAGCATGAATTTAGAAGAAGAAAAATTAGGTCACAGTGTTCGGTATAGACATATGTACAATGTTCTGAGTTACCATATAATATACAATACACAATACTATGCAGTGTACTAATGTACAGTACTATCTAGTGCAAAGCAGAAATGGGATGAGGTACAATTTTAGGTACAATTTACAGTAAGGTGTACGAGTTGTAGTGCAATCCTTCATCCATAAATATAAAGTGTGGGGAGTGGGTGCTACAGTGTGTTTGTTTAAAGTGGGTGTGTGCTATAAAGTGTGTGGAGTGGGTGCTACAGTGTGTTTGTTTAAGTGAGTGTGTGCGTGTGGATGTGTGTGCTATGTGCGTTTGGTGTTGTTGTTGTGTAGTGTTCATTCATTGTTCGTTTAGCAGCCTGATGGCCTGGGGATAGAGCTTCTTCTGAGTCTTTCTGTGCTCGCCTTGAGACTCCGGTATCGCTTGCCTGACCGCAGCAGTTCAAAGAGGCAGTTGTTCGGGTGACTGGAGTCTTTAATGATTCTCTTAGCCTTGCCCCTGCAACGCTTGTAGTAAATGTTCTGGAGGGTGGGGAGCCCCCCTCCAATTGTGCGTTCGGCTGAACGTGTCAGACGATATTATATGCCCATTTAACACAATCAGTAACATTTAGATCAACTCAAAAAAGGCAAAACAAATGTTTTTAGGTCTTCCAGACATTTAAATGAAAAACAATCTATTGTTTTTAATACAAATAGACCTCCTGTTCACTGTAAAGTGCCACGTTTTGATATATTGAGCTTTAAACTTTAAGTAAATGTTTTTGGAACTCACAACACGCAACTTAAAACCCCTTCCTCTCCAAACCGTTCCTATAATTGTTTTATGTTGCATGATGATCAAGAATACATTCATTATGTATTGTATGTTTTATGTTTAAATATCAACATGATCTGTCCATCATCAGTACATTTACTATAAATATAATATACTCTTCACTTCATCTGGTCTTTCCAAATACACACAGTAAGGGACAATGCCCCCCGCTTTCCGCAGTCCCCACTCTGATGTTCTCTCTATATGGCTCTGATCAGGGTTAGCTTACCTTAGTTAGCTTACGCTAACTTAACGTTAATTTAGGTCTTACAGGCATAAAGGAATGGTGAGGATGCAAAGTATGTTAGATGCGTTTGACCCGTTGTGTAAAAAAACTGCAGGCACTTATTTCTGGTCGCAAAATAGGCGGACTCTGGAGCTATGCTGTGTAACATCTACACACGCAGAGCTACTGTTGTTGTTGCGGATATGCTCCAGGGGATTCTCAAAATAAGAGTATCGCAATATGAATCGATCTTTTTACGTTGCATCGACCTTTTTTATAATTGATAATAGATCGATATATCGATCTGGATCAATGTATCGTCCCACCGCTAGTACAGATAGCAGCGTCTTCTCCAAATTGTGCGGCTGCCAATAATAGCTGACACTGAGCAATATCTTGCTAACTGTTTGGCTCTTCCCTTCGGAAGACCGGCCATCTGAAGGCCTCTAACACCCAACTTATGAACATGACCCAAGCTTCCAAATATGAAAACTAAAAGTTTACAGTTGTAGCCATGTTGTGATATGGTATGCTCTAACAGTTGACACTTCAACATTTTGGTTGTAAAAGCTTCTTCTAGACCAGGGGTGTCAAACTCATTTTCACAGAGGGCCACATCAGCATTATGGTTGCCCTCAAAGGGCCAAAGACCGTATAAATGTTAATGTAATGTAAAATAAATGTAGCTACACATTTACATATTGTTAAACATGGTGTTTCTGTATTTATTACTTATTCAAGTTATACATATTGCATATTCATTTGCATAAATGTAAAAATATATGTTAGCTTATGTTATTTTAACAAATAATTTTAGTTTATCAGAACCCCATATTACTCCACCAATCAATGATCAAACCATTCAAGTAAATAACAAAGAAGAATATCATCAAATACAAGCTATGACATTAAGTTTGTTCAAAACCTTTTTGTCACAGTCAAGAGGGGCAGAACTAACAACTGTGAGCTGCAAAGAACACGGGGGACAGATGTTACAAAAACAAATGGCTGCACACAACCTTGCAGAGGCCATACATCCAACTAATGGAAGATAGTTTAATTAACTTTAATTAACAGATTGCAGAATGGGTACAGTACAGTACAGCTCAATACACACAATTGTTAAGGGGATGCAGACCAGAGAAAGACTTTCGACTTGTTTACATCAGGGTCCCCCATTTTCAATTCGTAATGAAATTGCTATTATGTGTCTGCATGAACACACAACTGTAACTGTACTCAAAAATAACAAAATAAGGGTTGTCTCAGTTCACAACTATATTGGTCAAGTTTTGGGTGGGACTTGTTTGCGTCCCTACAGCTTCTTATTCAATTGAGCGAGATGCTCGGTTATGTCACACAGCCAGTTTGCATCTGACAGTTCAGACAATATTTCTTCAACCCTTTGTTACCTATTCCGCCTGGATCTTTTTTGTATTTTGGGCTGTAAAATTGTCAAAGAATGTCTGAGGAGTAAGTGCTTTTGGCTTTTTTCCTTTGTTACCTCAGATGTTCAACATACATGTATGTGTAAGAATGTGTAATAATTAAGGCTGTCAAAGTTAAAGCTTTATTAACGCATTAACCCACAATTATTTTAACACTGCTATTTCTTAACCCAATATTAATGTAAAAAAAAAAAATTTTTTACCTGCGCTCTTGGGGGGCCACATCAAATGACGTGGCGGGCCGGATTTGGCCCGCAGGCCGTGAGTTTGACACCTATGTTCTAGACTGTAGTCAAACGTACAGCCAACTTCTAGAATGAGAACCTCACCACCAGTGATGGGAATAACGGCGCTATAAGTAACGGCGTTCGTTTTTTCAGTAACGAGTAATCTAACGGATTACTCTTCCAATCTTAATAACGCTGTTACCGTTACTGCAAAAAAAATTGGCGCGTTACTATGAATGAACCTGTTTCTTTCATCAGACAGATATCTGCGCTGAGAGGCAATATGTTCTTCCTTGTTTAGTTTAGTGGGCAGTGCGCGAGTCAAGCGGATACATGCTGACGATTGGCTGAGTTTGAGTAAAATGTCATGGTAAGCCAATCAGAGCTAGAGATGGGCGGGTGTTCGAAAGCATCCACAGTCTGCCACACAGCGACACAACACAAGCGATTCAGTCAGCGTGAGACCGCGGGTCCGTGTAGTGTACGGTTTTGAGCCCAAATAATCCAAAACTATTCCAACGGAACAACATAAGCGAGCAGTCAGCGTGAGACCGCGGTTCACTCTTGTTGTGTTGCAGTGCAGAGCAGTAGTGGCTCTACCGCTGACAGGCTCAACATAGTGCTGCACTTCCTGGTTTAATAGCACAGTCTGGTGCGCAGAGATCTATATCTGTATGATGCATGTCTTAAATGTCATGATTAGATTAGTTTAGAATGATTCGATTAGATTCTTATATCTGTATGTTGTGTATGTCATAAATGTCATGAATTGAAAATGGGGGACCCTGATGTAAACAAGACGAAAGTCTTTCTCTGATCTGCAACCCTTAACAATTGTGTGTATTGAGCCGTACTGCTGTACTGTACCCATTCTGCAATCTGTTAATTAAAATGTTCAATCAATCAGTATATATTTGTTATTTATTTTTGGTATATTATATATATATAATTTAATGTTGCCCAGTTGTGGCCTGTTGAGGGGCAATACATATCAAAAGTTCCAAAACATCTATTGTATTTGTATGATCCACTAATATATAAACATAGTAATTATAATATCTACATACATGGCATTTGATTGGAGGCTAGTCTCACTTTGTCCCACAGCAACATTAAAATAGTTTAGATTTGTGTATGTTGTTTATGTAAACAAAAAAATATTGAAAGTAACGCAATAGTTACTTTCTGAAGTAACTAGTTACTTTGATAATTTGTAACTGAGTAAGTAATTTAGTTACTTTTTGGAAGAAGTAACTAGTAACTGTAACTAGTTACTTTTTAAAAGTAACTTGCCCAACATTGCTCACCACACACACACACACACACGCACGCACGCACGCACGCACACACACACACACACACACACACACACACACACACACACACACACACACACACACACACACACACACACACACACACACACACACACACACACACACACTCAGAACCCCTCCAATCACACATATGCACCCTCATTATACGTTTGCCCTCCACCACCCCCCATTATGGCGGTCTCACCTTTGCTACGCACAGCTGTAGGGGAGGTAAGGACAACGCTATAGGCTGTCGCTGTAGCAGAGAGAGGCAGCCAACTGGATTTGATTTTCATTAGGATTGCATGTCTTCGCTGTCACTTCCTCTCCCCGCCCCGCTGCCACGCTTTGCTGGACACAATTTTCCGCTGCGGTGCCCCGCCCCCCCCCCCCCCCCCCACCCCCCCCGCACACGGACGGCTTGGTTCTTTCTTCACGCCGCGATAGAGCCACGGCGGGCGGCTGGTTATCAGTGTGTTTCAGCGTGCCCCCACCCCCCCGCCCCCACCGCCGCCGCCGTTCAATCACTCACAGAGGAGCTGTCAGTCTGTCCCCGCGTCTCCGTAAAGAGACGAGGCCCAGGCTCTGCTGCGTCGACGCACACGAGCACCACGCTGCAGAGGGTACGGAGAGAGACGCTGCTCCCATCCACGTCCACCGACGGCCATTTCAATCTGTGGTTTAGTTTAGTTTATTTTATAAAAAAAAAAATCCAGGGACAGTGCACATTAATCAACATCTTCAGTTTCTACATTAATGTAAA
Source organism: Notolepis coatsorum (assembly GCF_963971535.1). Classification (NCBI taxonomy): domain Eukaryota; kingdom Metazoa; phylum Chordata; class Actinopteri; order Aulopiformes; family Paralepididae; genus Notolepis; species Notolepis coatsorum. The sequence continues at coordinate 36,935 of NW_028174326.1, read as the reverse complement.
TGTGCCAGAATTAGTTAATGAGCTAGTTTTCATCTGTAGTCCCTGCCTAACATGCGTGTCTTTATGGTGTGGGAGGAAACCGGAGTACCTGGAGGAAACCCACGCGAACACAGGGAGAACATGCTAACTCCACACAGAAAGGCCCCCTGCTGGGGTTCGAACCCAGGACCTTCTTGCTGTGAGGCAGCAGTGGTAACCACTGTGCCACTGTGCCGCCGTGCGATGGCCGGCGTAGAGCGTTTGATAATGTGTCGTCATGGAAAATCGATGCGGTAAAGTCGATGGGTTACTACGGCGACCGTTCATCATTTGGATGAACATTCCAAAGTCATGCACTGTCCTATCCAAAACTCTATGGCTGGCATCTTATGGTGTACTAAAGGAGATTATTAACACATTAACTGCCACGCTTATATCCATCAATGTATGATCCATGCCACCAGTCTAAGCCTATATGGAGATGTTCACCTTCTTTGCAGGGCTATAACTTTTTAAATTGTATTGCTAAATTGACATTACTATGGCCCATTCAACATCGATTATCTATCGTTCAGGATGTAGGAACGTTTAACTTTTTCATTCATAGATTCATATGAAAATACCGTCTAGAATATAAATATGTTTTTATCGTTTTCTGCAGTAATTCTGCGCTCTCTCTCTCGTGCTCTCTCTCTCTTGTTCTCTCTCTCTTGCTCTCTCTCTCTTGCTCTCTCTCGCTCTCTCTCTTGCTCTCTCTATTGCTCTCTCGCGCGCTCTCTTGCGCTCTCTCTTGCGCTCTCTCTCGCGCATGCTCTCTCTCGCGCGCATGCTCTCTCTCGCGCGCATGCTCTCTCTCGCGCGCGCTCTCTCCGTCTCTCTCTGTCTCTCTCTCTCTCTCACTCGGTGTGTTGCATCGTGCAGTTTGTGATGTGTGTACTAAGCTTATAGAGTTCGATTCAAATAAGGCAAAACTGCAAATCTGCATGTCGTGCTTGAAAAATGTACCTGGCTTTAAGCTCGTTTATCAGGTTCCAGGGGTGTTTTATGCATTTTATTTTCCCTGTTACTGCCAGGTGTACGACTCTACAGGTGCATTGCCACTAAGCCTCGGGCAGTGCTATTATTTAAGAATACGTTGAATGACTGTATCATATGCCCAGCCTCGGGCAGCGCTATTATTTAAGAATACGTTGACTGTATGCCCAGCCTCTGGCAGCGCTATTATTTAAGAATACGTTGACTGTATGCCCAGCCTCTGGCAGCGCTATTATTTAAGAATACGTTGACTATCATATGCCCAGCCTCGGGCAGCGCTATTATTTAAGAATATGTTGACTGTATGCCCAGCCTCGGGCAGCGCTATTATTTAAGAATATGTTGACTGTATGAAAAAAAAAATATATATTATATATATATATATATTAAAAAAATAATTATGATTTTTTTTTACCTTTAGGGGGGGGGGGGGGGGGGGCTCGCGTTTTTCCCAGACGGCACTGCACACACACACCCATAGGATCAGGAATACACTGATTCCGATTCCAATAACTATCATCCATTATGTTATGAGTACTGTTCCGATCTGTTATGTTCACTATACAGACATACCGTCATTAGTTGGGGTTCATGGACAAGATGATGGAGAATGTCGGCTCGTCGATTGGCCTTCATTACAGATATCTATAACCTCTGTGCGGGAAGCATGTCTGGGGAAAAAGGCAGAGGATCGAGTCAAAGGCAGAAAATAAGTTTTACACCCAGGCCGTCAGCGTCGTGTTTTTCAATCCCCACATAACCAGTTATTCGCCCGCGTCGGCTCAATATCCCAGTATCAGTGTCTGTGTGTCTTTACACACAGACACACAATCACTCCCACATGCTGTTGACGGAGGGTTAATGGTTTAGTCAGTCCAGGCAGAGGCAGCGGCTCCACAGAGAGTTGGAGAGATCGATGGGAGATAATTATTTCTAATGGAACCGATGGAGGAGGAAGAATGTTCTCCCCTTCCTCTGAGGCGTGTGTTCGCATGGGAACCTGACGTCACACAGTCTGTGGTACATGACTGACACACACACACACACACACACACTAGGGCTGCATGATTATTTTGATTGATATTGAAATCACAATTATTAAACACGACTACTGTGTTTTAGGAATTACGACGTAAATAAATGGCAAATGGCTGCATTTCTATAACGCTTTTATCCAAATCGCTTTACAATTTTGTTCCTCACATTTTTACCCGTTCACTCACACATTCATACACCGATGGCGGAGGCAACCATGCAAGGTGCCAACCTGCACATCGGGAGCAGTTAGGGGTTAAGTGTCTTGCTCAAGGACACTTCAACACGGTGGCCGGGAGGAGCGGGAAACAAACCGGGAACCTCCGGATTTCCAGACGACTGCTCTACCTCCTGAGCCGCTGTCGCCCCCCACTTCTCTTCTCAACCAAAATGCCTTTCTGTCATATTCTACAATTTACCAAAGACGTTTACCAAAGTACCTGGAGAAATGCGCCGTGAGCTCAACATGAGCTGAAACGACTGTGAAGGAAGGGTGCGCTGCATTTACAACACAAGACAAAATGAGAGCAACGAGGCATGCGACACAATTACCGTTTTATCTCCATTAACTTGTTTTCATGATCGTGGGAAGCCAGCACGCAAACACGTACAGACAAGCACAAATGCACACAAACACGCACACCTACGAAAGCTGACAATTGACACAAACCTCACAAGAATGTGTCTTGAATGTTCTAAAGCAGTGTTTTTTTCAAAGTGTGGGTCGGGACCCTACATGGATCTTGGAAAGATTAAGATGGGTCCCCAAAAGCATTCTCTGGAAGTATCCTATGAAGCCCAAGACTCTGAAGCCAAGTCAGAGAACATTGGAAAATGTACATGTTGAATGAAGCTATGAAGTCTAAAGTCTACATTTTGTCTGCCTATTTGCACGTACACAATATTCTGCCAAATCTATTTAACCTAACCGATTAAAACACTAATGTATGATGATATAAATGTATGTAAACTCATGCACAACACTTGATGAACGTGAGGAGAGATTAGCACGTCCCCCGGTGTCACCACACACAGATATAAGATGTGTTGAAGCGACACCCTCAGGTGAGCGCGAACAACACACCATGTGTAAATAAATAGCGATACAGTTTGTGTAATTTCTGTATCTAGTTAATGACAACACATCCCATGCTATATTTTACCTTCTCCCCTCTTGGTTTCCCTTACTTACCTCCCGCCTGCCTCCCCTACTGGCTCCTGTATTTGTTGTCTGTTCGTGGCTCTATGTTCCTGTGTATTCCTATTGTTCTCTGTTTCCCTGTGGTTCTATGTTTCTTTGTTTCTTTGTTTCTTTTCTTGCCTATTGACAGCGGCTTTGGGTCATTGAGAAGCGCTATATAAAATAAATAAATTGTTATTATTATTATCAACACGTACTCAGTCCCTATGACACACAATCACAATCAACTGCATTTATATAGCAAATTTTTAACAGTTGTGACTGTACCAAAGTGCTTCACAGATAGAGGCATGTAGCAAAAAATACATATACAGTATATACTAAGCATAATAGTGCAAAATGTACAAATAAAAATAAGTGCAACCGTTCAGATAGAAATGTAAAAATAAAGATAAAGGAAAGAAAAGCAGATAAAAAAAATAAGGCATATAATGACTAAAAGTGGTGACATAGGAGGCTAGGCCTAGCCGGCTCAGCTCTGGTCAAAGGCCAGGGAGAAGAGATGAGTCTTTAGCCAGGACTTAAAGACCTCCAGGGTCTGGGCTGGCCTGATGTGTAGGGGAAGGCTATTCCACAGTTTTACACAGATTGCGTTAGATCTCCATTCAGCCTGCCTGAAAACACAACCCCCCGCTGTCTGGGTCGCTGGGGCCTGGTCCTATCCAGTCGAGACCACACTAGCCTTGTTTCGGGTGTAGGTTAAGCCCAGATTTAGCCTAGATGCTGGTGTTGATGTACTGTAAACTGTTGCTATATTTAACTGTCCATTTTAAAACCATGCCTCCTCGGCTGCTGGGTGTGTGTGTGTGTGTGTGTGTGTGTTCCCCCAGTGGGTCACAGAGCCTCAGGTTGGGTTTGTTTTGTATTCAGAGACGTGTATGCTCGCTACAGCTCCTGTGTGTTCTGGAGGAAAGGGGTTTTGAGCTTAAATTAGCAAGCCCTGCTGTCCCATGACTAGGGGTGTAACTGTACGTGTATTCGTCCCGCAAATTTACGGTACGGCCGTCACGGTGCGGTACGCGCACCCATGCGACGAATACGCCCCACAACGCAAACACACCCACATGCAGGCACCCGCGAGGTCCGTGCGAGAACAGTGCGCGTGGCCGGGCACACCGAGTCCGAACTTCAGAGCGGCGAAAGTGCACGGAGGAGAAAGTAACATTTACATTGGAACAGCTGCAGGGTCATTACAGTTTTCTTTCGTTTTCTTGTGCGCCCAATAACGTTAACCAAATGAAACCAATGGAAAGAAACACACACGCGTCACCGACACACACACACACGCACGCCAACAAACACATCAACATTCTCCCCCGCCGGACTCACAGGCACAATCAAATAAAAAGAAGAAACATAGCCTACTTTTCCGGACAGATCAACTGAGCTCCACTGTGTTTAAATCCAAATAATCCTCTGCCATTGTTGTAATACAGTATGTCATCTGTTCTCTAGTATTCAGTCTGGTCGTGAAGTAAAATTCTCTCTGGAAGTGAAACTGAAACTTAGCAAGGATAAGTTTAAAGGGGCAGTAAGCAAGTGGATGCCTGAGCACAGAATGACACCAGTATCACTAATTACCACGGCAAGCCTATAGAAAATGATGCTATTTAATAATAATAATAATTATAATTATCATAAATATAATATATAAAAAAATAAATATATATATATATATATATATATATATTAATAATAATTATTATAAATATTTTTTTTCTGTTGTACCGAACTCGTACCGAACCGTGACCCCAATACCGAGGTACGTACCGAACCGTGGCTTCTGTGTACCGTTACACAGAAGCATAATGTATATGCTGGTTTATTATGCATTGCTCATGCTATCCTATCCGCTTGCTCTCACACACCTCTCTCACACATGTACAGGTGCATCTGTGCACACACAGTACACACACACATACACAAACACATACATACACAGAACACTACCACGGTAGTAACAGGTTTTTCGAAAACAAGTGTTAATTAATTCTTTTGAATAAAGTGTGTGCGTGTGTGTGTGTCCTACTTTGCGTGCCCCATCCCTTGTGTTTATTTCACGCATATTGTGCTTACCAAGGACACGCTTACCAAGGACACGCTTAGATACAACGAGATGGGAAAATGTGCTCGAACATGAAGATAAGATCTTAGTGGAATGTTAAAAAACAAAACAAAAATAAATCATTAAGAGACCGAATGCAGCGATGGTGGAACTCACAGTTGTTTATTTAAAAGTAAAGCTCTGAATATGTACTTAAAATCACTTCAGAAAAACAACGGACGAGTCTCATGTGTGACTTTGCCCTTGGTGGTCCTGAAAAGAGAGGGTGTTTAGTCTATGCTAGGGGCTGGAGTTTCAAGTTCAATTAGGATTTTTTTGGCTTCCCACGATCATGAAAACAAGATAATCGAGATAAAAACAATTATCGTGCAGCATGCTGCGTGGCTCTCATTTGGGTTTGGGTTGTAAATGCAGCACACCCTTCCTTCACCCTTTCACTGCCGCACTACCAAACGGTTAACCCTTTCACTCCGACAATACACAGAAGGTTAACCCTTTCACTGCCACACACAACAGCAGGTTAACCCTTTCGGTAGTGTGATAGTAAAGGATTAACCTTCTGTAGTGTGGCAGTGACATTTATTTTTTATTTTCTTTGGATAATCTTTTTCCCCCTCCTTCTTTTTCCGAACTGTGGGGGTCGCTGTCCACAACGCCCAGGACCCACCCACGGCTCCCCTCCCCCTAACTCAGCCAAACGAGTTAGTATAGCGATCAGCCCGAGCCAATGCAATGCTGACTCTCCGGGAGTCGAGACCGCAGCCTCTTGCATTGGTGACGAGCACAATCTCCGCTACGCCACCTGACCGCCCCTGGCAGTGAAAGGGTTAACAGTAGTTTCAGGGAGGTTGAGAGGGAGGAGGGGGCCACGGTGCGTTTCTCCAGTGTTTTTGTAAAGTTTTTGGCAACCTGTAGAAGATGACAGAAAGGACAGCCTTTGGTCGAGAAGAAAGGTAAAAAAACATCGTGGTCATAACGATGTTCTCGATGAGTAATCATGTTTAATAATCAGGATTTCAATGTCAAATCGAATTCATCTTGATTACGATTTTTGCCCTGATCGAGCAGCCCTAGTCTACGGTTGACCGTCTGTAGTGTGGTAGCGAAAGGGTTAACCTCATGTAGTGTGGTTGTGATAGGGTTGACCCTTTGTTGCGTGCCAGTGAAAGGGTTAACCTTAGGGATGTCCGATATTATCGGCCTACCGATATTATCGGCCAATATCGGCATTAAAATGTGATATCGGAAAATATCGGTATCGGTTTTCAATTATTATTATTATTATTATAATTTTTTTTTTTACATTTCTATAGAAATTATGTCCGATATTATCGGCCTACCGATATCGGCATTAAAATGTGATATCGGTTGATATCGGTATCGGAAATCAAGAGTTGGACAATATCGGTATCGGTAAAAAAGCCAATATCGAGCATCCCTAGTTAACCTTCTGTATTGTCGCAGTGAAAGGGTTAACCCTTTGGTAGTGTGGCAGTGAAAGGGTTAAACCAACAACAGCAGGAGTATTATGTACCTAGCATGCGTGTCTTTCATGGTGTGGGAGGAAGCGTGCACTCTCTACACAGAAAGGTCCCCTGCAGGGTTTTGAACCCACAACCTTCTTGGTGCGAGGCGGCAGTGCTATCCACTGCACCACCCACTCATAACTGTGCCTTCAGGCTACTGTTGTTTTCTTGATGGGAAAAAAGTTTAGTAGGCGTCGAAAAGTATGGAAACACTGTTATACGGGCACACAAGGAATTTTTACCTGCATAAATGTTTTGGTGTTAAACCCTGGTCATATACCGCTTTAATTGCCCCCGCAGAGATGCCTGTATTGATTATGCAGTATTACAGAGTGAATTACCCCGGCGAGACGGTTCTCTCGCTCTGTAGATGTATGAATGTGCATAAATATATAATAAAATGCTTATCAGAGGAGAGAGGTCCACACACACACACAGATCCCCCTTCGTCCTCTGGCTCTGTAGATGTGTGAATGTGCATAAATATATAATAAAATGCTTCCTTCATCAGAGGAGAGAGGTCCACACACACAGAGCCCCCGTCGTCTCATCTCACCTCGTCGTTTCACCTCATACACGACCTCGCTGTGAGCGCCGGGCTCAGCCTGGACCCACTGCTGACACCTCATGGAAAATTTACTAGCCCTCCCTCCCTCTGTCTCGCTCTCTTGTCTCTCTCTCTCCTGTGCGCTCTCTCTCTCCTGCGCTCTCTCTCTCTTGTGCGCTCTCTCTCTCTCTCCTGCTCGCTCTCTCTCTCTCCTGCACTCTCTCTTGCATTGTCTCTCTCTCTCTCTCCTGCGCTCTCTCTCTCTCTCTCTCTCTCTCTCTCTCTCTCTCTCTCTCTCTCTCTCTCTCCCCCTCCGTTTCCATTGGGGGAATATCTTCACACGTTCAGCCCCCAAACGCACGCACATAAGCATTCATACAGGCACACACACGCACGCACACGCACACACTCACATTCAGAAGCTCACGACCCAAAGGGCCAGCTTCAGAGAGAAGTACTAATGAGACTGACCGAGTGGCGGACAGCTGGATCCCAGGGCCGTGTTCCGACTGCACCGTCGCCCAGAAGGCTGACAGCCGGGGCGTCTGGGGGTCAACATCACAGTACAGTTCAGCACAGCGCTGTTCAGCACAGCCCGGCTTACCCCTGTAATTATGCATAATCATGGGGATTATAACAGTAGTCATGTCGTTATGTAGAGAATATGCATGAGCACACATGCACACACACACACACACACGCACACACACACACACACACACACACACACACACACACACACACACACACACACACACACACACACACACACACATTCATGCAAGCAAACTCACTCACTTACTCACTCACTCACACACTCACTCACTCACTCACTCACTCACTCACTCACTCACTCACTCACTCACTCACTCACTCACTCACTCACTCACTCACTCACTCACTCACTCACTCACTCACTCACTCACTCACTCACTCACTCACTCACTCACTCACAGGAAATATCCTGCAGCTGACTGGGGAGATCGGATCGGAAAACGGATCAAACTCAATTTCAAGTTTCACAATTTCACTCAATGTGTGGCCAGTGTTCGAAAGTAATTGCTTGACATGCACTAACAAAACAAACTTTTCAAACTATTTTATCGTTTTGCCGACTGTTTCTATACAGGCCCAATTGCAATGTATGCACTTGATTGAATGAAGGCTGACCTAGCATCTAGGCGGCACCTAGCATCCTTTGGCTAACCTACTAGGGGTGCACCGATCAATCGGCTGGTCGGTCGGTCGATCGGAGCTGGTTGTGCTCGCTTGGCCATGACCGCTGACAGTCTCAGTATATCTGATTCTCTGCGATCAAATTTACACGCATGCGCTGCACGATGATTCATGCCACGCACACAGCGGCACAGCTGTTTGTCACAGCTAAACACACCACAGCATGTCGTCTGTGTGGAAGTTCTTCACTGTGATTACCTGTAAGGCCAAAAGGCAGCTAAGAGTAGAGTTGGTTGAAGGTCTAGTGACAAGTCAGTCTCTCTCCCCCTCCCGCTCCTGTGTCTGTCAGCTGAGCTGGGTCTCTTGAGTTGCTAAGCTAACTATCTAACAAAGCTGTTGGACAATAAAAGTTTTTTTTTTTTGGAATTGTAAGTCATTTTATGCTAACGTTAGCATACTCTGAATGATAAGTAACTGTATGCTTACGTTAGCCTACTCTGAATGGTAATTAACTTTATGCTAATGTTAGCCTACTCTGAATGGTCATTGACTTTATGCTAACGTTGCTCACTCTGTTTCCACGTTCCCTTCTGTCTGGGGAGGGTACATTTTATGTTATGCTTTTTCAAATGCATTTTTATCATGTGTCCTGCCTATAGATTGCATAAAAGTTGCAACTAGCTGATAGTTCTTACCTATTGCTTTTGTAGACGAAAATGCTAAATGTTCAGCCCTACTGTAAAATAAGCTGTAAAACTGAAAAAAAAGAAAAAAAAAAAAAACACACACACAAACAAACACACACACACACACACACACAAACAAACACACACGTATATGTAAAGCAACAGCGAATCTGCAACACCATTGTCTTGTATTTACAGAAGCCTTAAGCCACTAAGCTAGCCAGCTCTGAATCGCAATCCAACCCCTGCTGATTTGTGTGTTTGCGTTCCGCTGACATTGTGAAGGAAATAGCGACAGTGACTCACAATGAGCCGTTTATCCACGCGTGCTGCCGGCGCTGCGAGGCTCTCGGTGCTCTCATTTAACGGCTCTTGGTTTGACTTGTCAGGCTGCAGTGGGAGGCTGGTCCCCCACGCTACAGCAACCGCTGCTCGGTACTCGTGCTGAACTTAATCCCAAACACCCCAACGCTCTCTCTCTCTCTAAAATGTCAATGGTCAAACTCCTTTCCATCACTTCCACCCCCCCCCCATGCTTATTACTATTTCTCTCCTTCCTTTCTTTGTTCCCTCTTTCCTTCCTTCCTTCCTTCCTTCCTTCCTTCCTTCCTTCCTTCCTTCCTTCCTTCCTTCCTTCCTTCCTTCCTTCCTTCCTTCCTTCCTTCCTTCCTTCCTTCCTTCCTTCCTTCCTTCCTTCCTTCCTTCCTTCCTTCCTTCCTTCCTTCCTTCCTTCCTTCCTTCCTTCCTTTCTTTCAATCTTTCAATCTTTCAATCTATCTATCTATCTATCTATCTATCTATCTATCTATCTATCTATCTATCTATCTATCTATCTATCTATCTATCTATCTATCTATCTATCTATCTATCTATCTATCTATCTATCTATCTATCTATCTATCTATCTATCTATCTATCTATCTATCTATCTATCCATCTATCTATCTATCTATCTATCTATCTATCTATCTATCTATCTATCTATCTATCTATCTATCTATCTATCTATCTATCTATATATCTATCTATCTATCTATCTATCTTTCAATCTATCTTTCAATCTATCTATCTATCTATCTATCTATCTATCTATCTATCTATCTATCTATCTATCTATCTATCTATCTATCTATCTATCTATCTATCTATCTATCTATCTATCTATCTATCTATCTATCTATCTATCTATCTATCTATCTATCTATCTATCTATCTATCTATCTATCTATCTATATATCTATCTATCTATCTATCTATCTATCTATCTATCTATCTATCTATCTATCTATCTATCTATCTATCTATCTATCTATCTATCTATCTATCTATCTATCTATCTATCTATCTATCTATCTATCTATCTATCTATCTATCTATCTATCTATCTATCTATCTATCTATCTATCTATCTATCTATCTATCTATCTATCTATCTATCTATCTATCTATCTATCTATCTATCGATCTATCTATCTATCTATCTATCTATCTATCTATCTATCTATCTATCTATCTATCTATCTATCTATCTATCTATCTATCTATCTATCTATCTATCTATCTATCTATCTATCTATCTATCTATCTATCTATCTATCTATCTATCTATCTATCTATCTATCTATCTATCTATCTATCTATCTATCTATCTATCTATCTATCTATCTATCTATCTATCTATCTATCTATCTATCTATCTATCTATCTAGCTGCTGTGATTCATTCATGTCATTTTAGCCAGGATTTAACACGCCGTCTCTGTTCAAACACTGCCACTGCCGATCTCTGGGCGGCAACACAGCGAGAAGGTAAGAGAATAGAAGAGAGGTGACGAGGAGAGTTGAAGAAGAGAGAGCAGAGAGGTGAAAAAGAGAGTTGAAGAAGAGAGAGAAGAGAGGTGGAGAAAAGCGGTGGAGAAGAGAGCCCGGAAATGGGTAACAATGGGACACTGGTAACGTCGAACCGTCCGACTACATGCCAGCTGGACCAGCTACCCTCCCCACTCCTCCAGACCATAGCACCGGACATCCTCCCATTCCTAACTGCAACCATCAACTCCTCACTCAACTCTGGGGTGGTCCCCACCTCCCTAAAACAAGCCAGAGTCACGCCCCTCATAAAAAAACCAACCCTGAACCCCACCGTCATAGCCAACTATCGCCCTGTCTCTCTTCTCTCCTTCCTTTCTAAAACACTTGAACGTGCTGTATCCAACCAACTTACTGCTTATCTCTTACAGAATGACCTCCTAGACCCCAATCAGTCTGGCTTCCGGACTGGCCACTCCACAGAAACGGCGCTCATTGCGGTCACAGAGGCACTTCACTTAGCAAAAGCGAAAGGCCTCTCCTCTGTCCTGATTCTCCTAGATCTATCTGCAGCCTTCGACACAGTCAACCATCAGATCCTCCTCGCGGCCCTCGCAGGAATGGGAGTGGCTGGATCTGCGCTGACATGGCTGACATCATACCTCAATGACCGCTCCTACCAAGTGTCATGGAGAGGGACTCTGTCGGCCACCCGCCCCCTCCGGACGGGTGTCCCCCAGGGCTCGGTCCTAGGACCCCTTCTCTTCTCCCTCTACACTAAATCACTGGGTAACATTATCACGTCTCATGGCTTCTCATATCATTGTTATGCCGATGATACTCAACTCTTCCTCTCCTTCCCTCCCTCAGATATCCACGTCTCTGAGCGGATCTCGGCCTGTCTGTCCGACATCTCCGCCTGGATGACGACCAACCACCTCAAACTGAACCTAAGCAAAACAGAATTGCTCCACCTGCCGGCCAAATCCTCCCCCCTGACCGACCTCTCCATCACAGTCGAGAATGCAGCTGTGACCGCGTCGCCGACCGCCAAGAACCTTGGTGTTGTCCTCGACGACCAGTTGAACTTCTCTGCTCACATCGCAGCGACAACCAGAACCTGCAGATTCCTCCTGAGCAACGTCAGAAGGATACGCCCCTTCCTGACAAAAGAAGCCACCCAACTCCTCGTCCAATCAACAGTCATCTCCCGCCTCGACTACTGCAACGCACTGCTAGCTGGCCTCCCGGCCACTGCCACCAAGCCTCTTCAACTCATTCAAAATGCAGCGGCCCGCCTGATCTCAAACCTACCGAAGTCCGCCCATGTCACCCCACTTCTTAGGGACCTGCACTGGCTCCCCATTGCTGCACGTATCCGCTTCAAGGCCCTCGACCTAGCATACCGTGCGGCAAAGGGAACCGCTCCCGCCTACCTCCGGTCAATGGTCTCTAACTACACACCCTCAAGACCCCTACGCTCTGCATCTTCTGGCCGCCTCAGATCTACTCCTATCCAAGCTCCCGGAGGGTCATCAAAGAGAAGCCGCCTATTCTCAGTCCTTGCCCCACAATGGTGGAATGAACTACCCATCCCAGTTAGGACAGCCGAATCCCGTCCAATCTTTCGCCGTCGACTAAAGACTCACTTCTTCAACCATTATCTGAAATGATAAAAAAAAAAAAAAAAAATCTAACCCCGACTAACCTTAATGTCATGCACTTGTCCTAATAAACTAACCTACACTGTAACACGCAACACTTTGATGAACATTGTTACTCAGCTGATAGAGTTATACCATTCTTGCTGTCTTGTCGCACAGAACTTGTAAGTCGCTTTGGATAAAAGCGTCAGCTAAATGACTAAATGTAAATGTAAACACAAGGGTGAGGGAGGTAGATGGAAGGGGAAGAGAAAGGGGGCAGAGGCGAGGTTGGGTGGTGGAGGAAGAGGGGGGGCGAGGAGACAGGTGGGGCCTGAGCGGAGGCTCTGACACGGACCCTGACGGAGTCGTTTCTCACGTGCAGATTTATCCACTTTTCTTTTTATTTTCCTCGATGGAGGGCAGCGAGAGACCCTCCACACCACCCGGGATGAATATTTATTCAACGCGATAGAGCGTGTGTGCAGACTGTTGAGTCACTTATAAACCGAACCCGGGTCTCTCCATAGAACCTGGATTCTCTTCACATCTCCACCGCCCCCCCCACCCCCCACCCCCCCAACACCCCTCCCCTTCCTGTCGCTCTCTCTCTCTGTCTATCCACAGACTTCTTCCTAGCCTGTTAGTCGTTGATGGAGTCTTGACCTTATCACATAATCTCCAGTCTGCACCCCCCCCCTCCCCCCCTTTCCCAATTATCGGACATTCACTATTTGCCAATGTGAAAGAATCTCCTCTACTAAATCTAGGTGAGTGGGGGCGTGGGGGCGCTCCCCCCTCCCGTGACAGGCGTTGATAGGGTGCCCTCGGGGAGCTGCCCTGTGGCCCACAGTAGAAGCTTGTGGTTGTACTACTGATCCCAGACCAGGTGAATGTGTACAATACAGCGTGAGTGTGAAACACCAGAAGCCAGGTGGTGTAGTGGTTAACACTCTCGCCTCACAGCAAGAAGGTCCAGGGTTCCGCGTTGCCAGGTACCCAGGTGGGGTATCTCCCGGGCCTTTCTGTGTGGAGTTTGCATGTTCTCCCCGTGCTCGCAAGGCCCCCCCCCCCCCCCCCCCCCCGATAAGAGAAGCCCAATGGAAAAACATGCACAAACAGATCGCTAACACTGACGAAGGCGGGCAGGAGCACTTGGATTGGTGCCCGGGGCGCGATACCTCACCGGTGCCCTATCTGCTCCCGGCTGCCCTTGGGGGGGAGGACGACAGGGCAGAGACTCATTCGCATCGGCGACACAAAAAATGGCATGTATGTGTGTTCTTGTGTGTGTGTGCCGCCCATCGCATGTGTGTGTCGTTTGCATGCCAAATAAAGACTTCTGAAAGTCCTGCATTATTATTATTATTATTATTATGAAAAAGTTGCTTGTGCTCAGCCAGTCCTGTCTAGACAAAATGCAGGTAAAAAAAAAAAAACACACGGAACTAATATGTTTTTAGCATATATAATACTAGTTGACCTACAGATTATAACAAGCACCCGGGTCAACGTTTTTTCGGATGCTCATGAATACACTAGCTCCCTGCTGTGACCACCAACGAGTAGCTTCTGCGACCGCCAGTCAAAACACCCACCTGAACATCTTGTGCGGCCAATACCAAATACACATACTTGTGCTCCTGAAAGTGATCGTTAGATCATCTCAGCTGTGCCGTAGCGACAACCGCTGTGTCCGCCTTAAGAAAAAAGCCCTTTTCATTGTCTTATTGCCAGCCAACGCCGAGAGAGAGATTTGGACAGCGATTAGAATGCAGGTTGGATTGTATATCCGTATACAGGCGTCAGCCGGGGCGTCGCAGACTGCAGGAATACGCAGCAGAGAGACAGAGAGCGAGAGAGAGAGAGAAAGAAAAAGAGGCACATCGCTGCACTTTTTACACTCTTTTAATGTTCACATCTTTTTTTCACAGTCATCTCTCGCTCC
>NW_028174326.1:20000-22086 GCF_963971535.1 Notolepis coatsorum | reverse complement strand
CCACTCTGCTTAGCGGAAAATTGCTTCCATGCTTCCTCCTCTTCTTCTCCTCCAGGATCCATTTCCCATTTCCGGCTTTATCTCCAGAGTGACGGATCAAGCAGTCGGATGACTGCTCTACGGGAGGAGGGAGGGAGGGAGGGAGGGAGGAGGGAGGGAGGGAGGGAGGGAGGGAGGGAGGGAGGGAGGGAGGGAGGGAGGGAGGGAGGGAGTAGTGGGGATGGAGGGAGGGAGGGAGGGAGGGAGGGAGGGAGGGAGGGAGGGAGGGAGGGAGGGAGGAGAGAGAGGGAGGGAGGGAGTAGTGGGGGAGGGAGGGAGGAAGGGGAGGGAGGGAGGGAGGGAGGGAGGAGAGGGGGGCATGGTAGTCACATGGTTTACACGTATCACCTTTGCCTCCGAGCATGTCGATGACATCTCTATGACAACACCACGGGCAGGCGCGCTCCTTAATGAGGCCTTCCTCTCTGTTCTAGGGACGTATATATATACTTCCAAGTGCTTCTGCGGCTATAATATCGTCAATGCGTTGCTTCTTTTATGCCTCGGCTGAAGGCTTCCTTTAATGGCTTTTATTGGCCCCGGTACACCGAAATAAGTCATCATTAAAAAGAGGAGAAAACGAGGAAGGATGGGCTTGGGGAGCGAGAGATGACTGTGAAAAAATATGTGAACATTAAAAGAGTGTAAAAAGTGCAGCGATGTGCCTCTTTTTCTTTCTCTCTCTCTCTCGCTCTCTGTCTCTCTGCTGTGTATTCCTGCAGTCTGCGACGCCCCGGCTAACACCTGCATACGGATATACAATCCAACCTGCATTCTAATCGCTGTCCAAATCTCTCTCTCGGCGTTGGCAATAAGACAATAAAAAGGGCTTTTTTCTTAAGGCGGACACAGCGGTTGTCGCTACGGCACAGCTGAGATGATCTAACGATCACTTTCAGGAGCACAAGTATGTGTATTTGGTATTGGCCGCACAAGATGTTCAGGTGGGTGTTTTGACTGGCGGTCGCAGAGGCTACTCTTGGTGGTCACAGCAGGGAGCTAGTGTATTCATGAGCATCCGAAAAAACGTTGACCCGGGTGCTTGTTATAATCTGTAGGTCAACTAGTATTATATATGCTAAAAACATATTAGTTCCGTGTGTTTTTTTTTTTTTACCTGCATTTTGTCTAGACAGGACTGGCTGAGCACAAGCAACTTTTTCATAATAATAATAATAATAATAATAATAATAATAATGCAGGACTTTCAGAAGTCTTTATTTGGCATGCAAACGACACACACATGCGATGGGCGGCACACACACACAGGAACACACATACATGCCATTTTTTGTGTCGCCGATGCGAATGAGTCTCTGCCCTGTCATCCTTCCCCCCAAGGGCAGCCGGGAGCAGATAGGGCGTCGGTGAGGTATCGCGCCCCGGGCACCAATCCAAGTGCTCCTGCCCGCCTTCGTCAGGGACGCGACAGTGTTAGCGATCTGTTTGTGCATGTTTTTCCATTGGGCTTCTCTTATCGGGGGGGGGGGGGGGGGGGGGGGGCCCTTGCGAGCACGGGGAGAACATGCAAACTCCACACAGAAAGGCCCGGGAGATACCCCACCTGGGTACCTGGTAACGCGGAACCCTGGACCTTCTTGCTGTGAGGCGACAGTGTTAACCACTACACCAACCTGGCTTCTGGTGTTTCACACTCACGCTGTATTGTACACATTCACCTGGCCTGGGATCAGTAGTACAACCACAAGCTTCTACTGTGGGCCACAGAGCAGCTCCCCTGGAGCAGCTGATGGGTAAGTGCTCGAGAGCACCCTATCAACGCCTGTCACGGGAGGGGGGAGCGCCCCCCCCCCCACGCCCCCGCTCACCTAGATTTAGTAGAGGAGATTCTTTCACATTGGGAAATAGTGAATGTCCGATAATTGGGAAAGGGGGGGGGGGGGGGGGGGGGGGTGGAGATGTGAAGAGAATCCAGGTTCTATGGAGAGACCCGGGTTCGGTTTATAAGTGACTCAACAGTCTGCACACACGCTCTATCGCGCCGAATAAATATTCATCTCGGGTGGTGTGGAGGGTCTCTCGCTGC
>NW_028174326.1:0-15000 GCF_963971535.1 Notolepis coatsorum | reverse complement strand
ACCCTTTCACTGCAAGGGTCGGTCAGGTGGCGTAGCGGAGATTGTGCTCGTCACCAATGCAAGAGGCTGCGGTCTCGACTCCCGGAGAGTCAGAATTGCCTTGGCTCGGGCTGATCGCTATACTAACTCGTTTGGCTGAGTTAGGGGGAGGGGAGCCGTGGGTGGGTCCTGGGCGTTGTGGACAGCAACCCCTACAGTTCGGTCGGGATGCCTGCACAGCGAGGGTAGGATCTGGAGGGAGGTAGTGTGACCTTCCACACGTTACACTCTCCCAGTGAGAATCTGCGCGGCCAGGCTGGCTGCCGGCTGGCTGCACATGCGTCGGAGGAAAGCATGTGACAGTCTCCGGCATCTCGGACCAACAGTAGGGGAAAGTGCGCAACAACCAGGAAGGGGGTTGGGAATTGGCATAACAGTGGGATGGGAGAAAAATCGGAAAAAGAAGGAGGGGGAAAAAGATAATCCAAAAGAAATAAAAAATTTATTTCACTGCCACACTACAGAAGGTTAATCCTTTACTATCACACTACCGAAAGGGTTAACCTGCTGTTGTGTGTGGCAGTGAAAGGGTTAACCTTCTGTGTATTGTCGGAGTGAAAGGGTTAACCGTTTGGTAGTGCGGCAGTGAAAGGGTGAAGGAAGGGTGTGCTGCATTTACAACCCAAACCCAAATGAGAGCCACGCAGCATGCTGCACAATAATTGTTTTTATCTCGATTATCTTGTTTTCATGATCGTGGGAAGCCAAGAAAATCCTAATTGAAATTGAAACTCCAGCCCCTAGTGTAACAGGTACAACCTAGTACTTGCCACAAAATTTCGACCGCGCCTTGAGTGGGAGTCGAGCCCCGGGCGTCCGCACTGGGGGAAGCAACACAAACCGCTGCGCCAAGAGAGGAATTCCTCTCTAAGCGCTGAGCTTGAATGCCTCTGGGGAGTGAGTTTTACTTCCATGCACCGTAGTCACACTATCGCGGTGCATATCCGTTACACTAGCATAGACTAAACACCCTCTCTTTTCAGGACCACCAAGGGCAAAGTCACACATGAGACTCGTCCGTTGTTTTTCTGAAGTGCTTTTACATATTCAGAGCTTTACTTTTAAATAAACAACTGTGAGTTCCACCATCGCTGCATTCGGTCTCTTAATGATTTTTTTTTTGTTTTTTGTTTTTTAACATTCCACTAAGATCTTATCTTCATGTTCGAGCACATTTTCCCATCTCGTTGTATCTAAGCGTGTCCTTGGTAAGCGTGTCCTTGGTAAGCACAATATGTGTGAAATAAACACAAGGGATGGGGCACGCAAAGTAGGACACACACACGCACACACTTTATTCAAAAGAATTAATTAACACTTGTTTTCGAAAAACCTGTTACTACCGTGGAAGTGTTCTGTGTATGTATGTGTTTGTGTATGTGTGTGTGTACTGTGTGTGCACAGATGCACCTGTACATGTGCGGGAGAGGTGTGTGAGAGCAAGAGGATAGGATAGCATGAGCAATGCATAATAAACCAGCATATGCAGAGCCACAGCGTCATCAGTCATGGGTGTAACGGTACACAGAAGCCACGGTTCGGTACGTACCTCGGTATTGGGGTCACGGTTCGGTACGAGTTCGGTACAACAGAAAAAAAATATTTATAATAATTATTATTAATATATATATATATATTTCTTTTTATATTATATTTATGATAATTATTATTATTATTATTATTATTATTATTAAATAGAATAATTTTCTATAGGCTTGCCGTGGTAATTAGTGATACTGGTGTCATTCTGTGCTCAGGCATCCACTTGCTTACTGCCCCTTTAAACTTATCCTTGCTAAGTTTCAGTTTCACTTCCAGAGAGAATTTTACTTCACGATGAGACTGAATACTAGAGAACAGATGACATATTACTCTGTGTGCCCGGCCACGCGCACTGTTCTCGCACGGACCTCGCGGGTGCCTGCATGTGGGTGTGTTTGCGTTGTGGGGCGTATTCGTCGCATGGGTGCGCGTACCGCACCGTGACGGCCATACCGTAAATTCGCGGGACGAATACACGTACCGTTACACCCCTAGTCATGGGACAGCAGGGCTTGCTAATTTAAGGTCAAAACCCCTTTCCTCCAGAACACACAGGAGCTGTAGCGAGCATACACGTCTCTGAATACAAAACAAACCCAACCTGAGGCTCTGTGACCCACTGGGGGAACACACACACACACACACACATACACACCCAGCAGCCGAGGAGGCATGGTTTTAAAATGGACAGTTAAATATAGCAACAGTTTACAGTACATCAACACCAGCATCTAGGCTAAATCTGGGCTTAACCTACACCCGAAACAAGGCTAGTGTGGTCTCGACTGGATAGGACCAGGCCCCAGCGACCCAGACAGCGGGGGGTTGTGTTTTCAGGCAGGCTGAATGGAGATCTAACGCAATCTGTGTAAAACTGTGGAATAGCCTTCCCCTCCACATCAGGCCAGCCCAGACCCTGGAGGTCTTTAAGTCCTGGCTAAAGACTCATCTCTTCTCCCTGGCCTTTAACCAGAGCTGAGCCGGCTAGGCCTATAGCCTCCTATGTCACCACTTTTAGTCATTATATGCCTTATTTTTTTTATCTGCTTTTCTTTCCTTTATCTTTATTTTTACATTTCTATCTGAACGGTTGCACTTATTTTTATTTGTACATTTTGCACTATTATGCTTAGTATATACTGTATATGTATTTTTTGCTGTATGCCTCTATCTGTGAAGCACTTTGGTACAGACACAACTGTTGTAAATGTGCTATATAAATACAGTTGATTGTGATTGTGTGTCATAGGGACTGAGTACGTGTTGATAATAATAATAATAATAATTAATTTATTTTATATAGCGCTTCTCAATGACCCGAAGCCGCTGACAATAGGCAAGAAAAGAAACAAAGAAACAAAGAAACATAGAACCACAGGGAAACAGAGAACAATAGGAATACACAGGAACATAGAGCCACGAGTAACAGACAACAAATACAGGAGCCAGTAGGGGAGGCAGGCGGGAGCTAAGTAAGGGAAACCGAGAGGGGAGAAGGTAAAATATAGCACGGGATGTGTTGTCATTAACTAGATACAGAAATTACACAAACTGTATCGCTATTTATTTACACATGGTGTGTTGTTCGCGCTCACCTGAGGGTGTCGCTTCAACACGTCCTATATCTGTGTGTGGTGACACCGGGGGACGTGCTAATCTCTCCTCACGTTCATCAAGTGTTGTGCATGAGTTTACATACATTTATAATACATTAGTGTTTTAATCGGTTAAATAGATTTGGCAGAATATTGTGTACGTGCAAATAGGCAGACAAAATGTAGACTTTAGCCTTCATAGCTTCATTCAACATGTACATTTTCCAATGTTCTCTGACTTGGCTTCAGAGTCTTGGGCTTCATAGGATACTTCCAGAGAATGCTTTTGGGGACCCATCTTAATCTTTCCAATATCCATGTAGGGTCCCGACCCACACTTTAAAAAAAACACTGCTTTAGAACATTCAAGACACATTCTTGTGAGGTTTGTGTCAATTGTCAGCTTTCGTAGGTGTGCGTGTTTGTGTGCATTTGTGCTTGTCTGTACGTGTTTGCGTGCTGGCTTCCCACGATCATGAAAACAAGTTAATGGAGATAAAACGGTTATTGTGTTGCATGCCTCGTTGCTCTCATTTTGTCTTGTGTTGTAAATGCAGCGCACCCTTCCTTCACAGTCGTTTCAGCTCATGTTGAGCTCACGGCGCATTTCTCCAGGTACTTTGGTAAACGTCTTTGGTAAATTGTAGAATATGACAGAAAGGCATTTTGGTTGAGAAGAGAAGTGGGGGGCGACAGCGGCTCAGGAGGTAGAGCAGTCGTCTGGAAATCCGGAGGTTCCCGGTTTGTTTCCCGCTCCTCCCGGCCACCGTGCTGAAGTGTCCTTGAGCAAGACAGTTAACCCCTAACTGCTCCCGATGTGCAGGTTGGCACCTTGCATGGTTGCCTCCGCCATCGTTGTGTGAATGTGTGAGTGAACGGGTAAAAATGTGAGGAACAAAATTGTAAAGCGATTTGGATAAAAGCGCTATAGAAATGCAGCCATTTGCCATTTATTTACGTCGTAATACCTAAAACACAGTAGTCGTGTTTAATAATTGTGATTTCAATATCAATCAAAATAATCATGCAGCCCTAGTGTGTGTGTGTGTGTGTGTGTGTCAGTCATGTACCACAGACTGTGTGACGTCAGGTTCCCATGCGAACACACGCCTCAGAGGAAGGGGAGAACATTCTTCCTCCTCCATCGGTTCCATTAGAAATAATTATCTCCCATCGATCTCTCCAACTCTCTGTGGAGCCGCTGCCTCTGCCTGGACTGACTAAACCATTAACCCTCCGTCAACAGCATGTGGGAGTGATTGTGTGTCTGTGTGTAAAGACACACAGACACTGATACTGGGATATTGAGCCGACGCGGGCG
The DNA here is from genome assembly GCF_963971535.1 of Notolepis coatsorum. Classification (NCBI taxonomy): domain Eukaryota; kingdom Metazoa; phylum Chordata; class Actinopteri; order Aulopiformes; family Paralepididae; genus Notolepis; species Notolepis coatsorum. The sequence goes on along the minus strand of NW_028174326.1, from coordinate 10,503 downwards.
AATAACTGGTTATGTGGGGATTGAAAAACACGACGCTGACGGCCTGGGTGTAAAACTTATTTTCTGCCTTTGACTCGATCCTCTGCCTTTTTCCCCAGACATGCTTCCCGCACAGAGGTTATAGATATCTGTAATGAAGGCCAATCGACGAGCCAAACATTCTCCATCATCTTGTCCATGAACCCCAACTAATGACGGTATGTCTGTATAGTGAACGTAACAGATCGGAACAGTACTCGGAATCGGAATCAGTGTATTCCTGAACCTATGGGTGTGTGTGTGCAGTGCCGTCTGGGAGAAACGCGAGGCCCCCCCTAAAGTTAAAAAAAATGTATTATAATTTTTTTAATATATATATATATATATTTTTTTTTCATACAGTCAACATATTCTTAAATAATAGCGCTGCCCGAGGCTGGGCTTACAGTCAACATATTCTTAAATAATAGCGCTGCCCGAGGCTGGGCATATGATAGTCAACGTATTCTTAAATAATATCGCTGCCCGAGGCTGGGCATACAGTCAACGTATTCTTAAATAATAGCGCTGCCCGAGGCTGGGCATATGATACAGTCAACGTATTCTTAAATAATAGCGCTGCCCGAGGCTTAGTGGCAATGCACCTGTACAGTCGTACACCTGGCAGTAACAGGGAAAATAAAATGCATAAAACACCCCTGGAACCTGATAAACAAGCTTAAAGCCAGGTACATTTTTCAAGCACGACATGCAGATTTGCAGTTTTGCCTTATTTGAATCAAACTCTATAAGCTTAGTACACACAGCACAAACTGCACGATGCAACACACCGAGTGAGAGAGAGAGAGAGACAGAGAGAGACGGAGAGAGCGCGCGCGAGAGAGAGCGCGCAAGAGAGAGCGCGCAAGAGAGATAGAGCGCAAGAGAGCGCGCGAGAGAGCGCGAAAGAGCGATAGAAAGAGCAAGAGAGAGAGCGAGAGAGAGCGAGAGAGAGAGCAAGAGAGAGAGAGCAAGAGAGAGAGCACGAGAGAGAGAGCGCGAGAGAGAGAGCACGTGCGAGAGAGAGAGAGAGAGAGAGAGAGAGAGAGAGAGAGATCCACGGCGGGAACAGAGTAGATTGCATTAAAAACTCACCCTAACGCAGAGTCAGGTCCAAGAGGAAGGAGACGACCGTGGAGAAAGTTCACCAGTCCCATCATGATATTGTCCCCCCCGTTGGGATGAACTTGGGAGTCTGTTCCTAGTTTATCTGCCACACGTTAGCACTCGATAACGTAGCTAACGCTAGCTAGCTAGGTTAGTTAACGCTAGTTAGCTGTCCCTGCCTTTAGCTAAGCTACTAGCCAACATAGCTATAGCCTGACTGAACGTTCTAACACGCAACAACTTTCATCTTCAGTCCATCTGCCAAACGTCCTCTTCGTCTTGGCATAACCTAATCACTATACTTGGTATTGATAAGCTTACGGCACGCAGAGTTATTTCTTCTGCTCCGATGCTGTACATTTGGTTTTCAAAAGTAGGATGCTCTGCCTCTTGGCCAAGACATCCACTCGCTCCCGTGGATAGCGCCGAATAGACCCCGTACCTGTACCCCCTCGCCTCATGGATAATACTGGTCTTCTTCACATCTCTCTACCGACTACCAGACCGACGCCAACCAGCTCCCCCTAGTGTTAGTCCTCCCACGATGCTTGGCACAAAAGTAATTGAATGAAACCAATAGTATATCTGCAGAGCCGCAGAGCCCGGAAAACTATTCTACAAACGTGTCTAATGTGAAATATATAACCATGTAAGCAAAACTAGATTTTAGGTCTGTGATGGAAAGTGATTGTTATCATTCTATAAATGTATATTTTTATAAAAAAAAATAAAGTTTAAATAAAAAAATTAATCTAAAAGAATTTTAACGTTTTTTTATTTATTTTTTATACCAAGCGTCTATATTAAATCTAGCCGAATAGCGCTTCCGCATTGGCGTTTTGCGCTCTGATTGGCCGAGCGCGCGCATGAGCCGCGACGCGCTCCTCTAGCCAGGAATCGAAACTCCGTTTAAGCTCCAGAGAGCGAGGCTGTAAATCCGCAGTTCTTGCCCCACTGATGGGAGCCGAATCCCAGATCCGAGTTTTCTGATGAATACCCCCAAAATATGGAGGTCCCGAACGCAATTAAGTATTGATTACGCCGTAACGAATCATTAAAAGAATATACCGTTAACTGGAGTATGTTGTTTCTTTACATATATGTTGGATTAGAGAATTGGTTTGTCATGACAATCCAATAAAAATTGCGATTTACCCGGTGGCTACAACAACACACAGTAACTACATGCATCATTGTTTACAATGAACGGTGGGGTTGGGCTGGGGCGCGCGGTGCTCCCACTTAGGTGGCGGTGGCGGCGGTTGACCGATGGCGATGCCGAGGACGAGCGTGCGTCCGTGGGGTAAGACGGCCGGTGAGAGAGCGCGGCGCGGAGCCAATGGCAGTGACATGATGGGAATAATCGGACGCGTTAAACAGCAATCAATTAATTTAATATAACAGTCCGGTTCTGTGTTTGTTTGTGTCTGTTAGTTTAACGCGTCCGTGTCGATTAGCCCCACCGTTCATTGTAAACAATGATGTGTGTTGTTGTAGCCACCGGGTAAATCGCGATTTTTTATTTTTTATTGGATTGTTGGTACACATGGTACACTCTGTTGGTACACATTTTATGACAGGATAATTAATCAAAACGGACAGAAAAATCACATAACTTCAAAACTAAAGTGTTTTTTTGTATGACCATCTAACGGGGAAGAAAGAATTGTTAAGTTTATTAGTGTGGGTGACCTGGCGAAGCCAGGTTGCAACCCACACTATACATATCCATACTCTTTTTATTCTTTATTCTTTATTCCACCGATTTTGCAAACACTTTGCAACACGTAAGCGTTCGCGCCCCATACACGTGAAAGGTATCAAAACGAGCGGCTTGCCTATGGCAACACCGGTCTCCGAACTCGTAAAGTTTCACCGCACCGTCTGGCTACGAATCGACTTTAAACGGTAAAATTTCAGAAATGCATGCAATTTAGAGTGCGAGATCCACCGATTTTCCAAACAACACTCGTGCCAGAGCGTTCGCGCCCCATACACGTGAAAGGTATCAAAACGACCGGCTTGCTCCAACTCGATGTCCTATTCGAACTCGTAAAGTTTCACCGCACCGTCTGGCTACGAATCGACTTTAAACGGTAAAATTTCGGAAATACAGTGCAATTTAGAGTTTCAAACACTTTGCAACACGTAAGCGTTCGCGCACCATACACGTGAAAGGTATCAAAACGAGCGGCTTGCCTATGGCAACTGCGGTCTTCGAACCCGTAAAAGTTTCACCGCACCGTCTGGCTACGAATCGACTTAAAACGGTAAAATTTCGGTCCCATTGGGAATGCATTGCATTTTAGAGTGTAGCAGCTGAAATAATCTTTTTCCCCCTACCTTGGGTGAATTGCGAGTGTGATCTCAATTTTGGACGTAGAAATAAAACAAACACATCAAAACGATGACACGGCTGTCATCCCGCTCACAAAAGAAAAATAAATGGAATTGGACATTTCTATCTCAACTGACGACCATTTGTTTGAAGGTTCTCCTCCCCATTGACCGCCATGCAATCGCCCTCTAGAAATCCATTTTTTTTTAGCCTTCTGTTCCGATCGCCGAAGGAGTGCCACAATATCGCACGAATGCCACAATCTCGCGCACAACCCTTCGCCTACTCGTTGTAGTGCTCTTGTGCGAGTCTCAACGCTTCATCTCTTATAGTTTTCTTTTAATCAACGTGACAATGCAGTCATGTAAAGAAATTTCAGAATATGCAAGTCATTGTGCTCATGGCTGATTGGTTCAGGCTTAACAGCTGTGAGGCTCAGGGCTCATGGCTGAGCTGACCTGCCAATGACATCATCCACTTAACCCATCATTGGCCATCACTGTGTTGCACTACTGAATTGATGGACAGCGCCCTCTGTCTTGTGGGTTGTGTCATTGTACTCAGTAGGGATATGCTCTTTCATTTTTCATTGGTCCATGTTGACCACCTTTCATTGGTCGATGTTGACCACTCCCCCGATCCTTAGACCACGCCCCCTTAGGCCACACCCCCTCAGTGTATCTCTTGAACCGTTTGTCGTAGAGACTTGCGGATTGTGCCATTGTACTCGGTGTAATAGTGTAATAGTGTGTAATAGTGTAATAGTGTAATAGTGTGTAATAGTGTAATAGTGTAATAGTGTAATAGTGTAATAGTGTAATAGTGTGTAATAGTGTAATAGTGTAATAGTGTGTAATAGTGTAATAGTGTGTAATAGTGTAATAGTGTAATAGTGTGTAATAGTGTAATATTGTGTAATAGTGTAATAGTGTAATAGTGTGTAATAGTGTAATAGTGTAATAGTGTGTAATAGTGTAATAGTGTATAATAGTGTGTAATAGTGTAATAGTGTGTAATAGTGTAATAGTGTAATAGTGTGTAATAGTGTGTAATAGTGTAATAGTGTGTAATAGTGTAATAGTGTGTAATAGTGTAATAGTGTGTAATAGTGTAATAGTGTAATAGTGTGTAATAGTGTAATAGTGTAATAGTGTAATAGTGTAATATTGTGTAATATTGTGTAATAGTGTAATAGTGTAATAGTGTGTAATAGTGTGTAATAGTGTGTAATAGTGTAATAGTGTGTAATAGTGTGTAATAGTGTAATAGTGTGTAATAGTGTGTAATAGTGTAATAGTGTGTAATAGTGTAATAGTGTGTAATAGTGTAATAGTGTGTAATAGTGTAATAGTGTGTAATAGTGTAATAGTGTAAGAGTGTGTAATAGTGTAATATTGTGTAATAGTGTAATAGTGTAATAGTGTGTAATAGTGTAATAGTGTGTAATAGTGTGTAATAGTGTAATAGTGTGTAATAGTGTAATAGTGTAATAGTGTGTAATAGTGTGTAATAGTGTAATAGTGTGTAATAGTGTAATAGTGTGTAATAGTGTAATAGTGTGTAATAGTGTAATAGTGTAATAGTGTGTAATAGTGTAATAGTGTAATAGTGTGTAATAGTGTAATAGTGTAATAGTGTAATAGTGTGTAATAGTGTGTAATAGTGTAATAGTGTGTAATAGTGTGTAATAGTGTAATAGTGTGTAATAGTGTAATAGTGTGTAATAGTGTAATAGTGTGTAATAGTGTAATAGAGTGTAATAGTGTAATAGTGTGTAATAGTGTAATAGTGTAATAGTGTGTAATAGTGTAATAGTGTAATAGTGTAATAGTGTAATAGTGTGTAATAGTGTAATAGTGTAATAGTGTGTAATAGTGTAATAGTGTAATAGTGTGTAATAGTGTAATAGTGTGTAATAGTGTAATAGTGTAATAGTGTGTAATAGTGTGTAATAGTGTAATAGCGTGTAATAGTGTAATAGTGTAATAGTGTGTAATAGTGTAATAGTGTGTAATAGTGTAATAGTGTGTAATAGTGTAATAGTGTGTAATAGTGTAATAGTGTAATAGTGTGTAATAGTGTAATAGTGTGTAATAGTGTAATAGTGTAATAGTGTAATAGTGTAATAGTGTGTAATAGTGTAATAGTGTAATAGTGTGTAATAGTGTAATAGTGTGTAATAGTGTAATAGTGTGTAATAGTGTAATAGTGTAATAGTGTAATAGTGTGTAATAGTGTAATAGTGTGTAATAGTGTAATAGTGTAATAGTGTGTAATAGTGTAATAGTGTAATAGTGTGTAATGGTGTAATAGTGTAATAGTGTGTAATAGTGTAATAGTGTAATAGTGTAATAGTGTGTAATAGTGTAATAGTGTACTAGTGTGTAATAGTGTAATAGTGTGTAATAGTGTAATAGTGTGTAATAGTGTAATAGTGTGTAATAGTGTAATAGTGTAATAGTGTGTAATAGTGTAATAGTGTAATAGTGTGTAATAGTGTAATAGTGTGTAATAGTGTAATAGTGTGTAATAGTGTAATAGTGTGTAATAGTGTAATAGTGTAATAGTGTGTAATAGTGTAATAGTGTGTAATAGTGTGTAATAGTGTAATAGTGTGTAATCGTGTAATAGTGTGTAATAGTGTGTAATAGTGTGTAATAGTGTAATAGTGTGTAATAGTGTAATAGTGTTGCGGGTTGTGTCGTTGCACTCAGTAGGGATATCCTCTTTGATTGGTCTATGTTGACCACTCCCCCGATCATTAGGCCGCGCCCCCTTTTTGTATCCTTTGAACCGTTTGTCATAGAGACTCGCGAGAGACCCTCTCCCCCGTTGGCCGGCGGTGCACAGGCGTCACCCACACTTTCACAATTTCCCCCGCGCGGAATTGTCTAGTTATTACTATTATCATCATTATTATTATTATCATTAACACATCCTGCGCCAAATACGTCGTACAACGTGATTCAAGTTCATGCTAATTCTGCCATTCCACGGCGTACGACGTTATTGAGATCATATTAAATTTTTTCAGAATGCCCTCACGGAGCCTGGTCTGATACAGTGAGAGCCTGCACAACTCTGCAACGCTTCAATACTGCCGCCTGGTGGATGATCGGCAAGTTGCAACCGGAAATGGATCTCTGGAGATCTCCGTGCATCTGGCAAATGCGTCGGCCACTCACATATTGTTGCGGGACTGTAGACACACGTCCGTGTGTAGCGATCGCTGCCATAACGCAATAATCTATATGATTTGGGTGTTTATTATGATTATACAAACTGGAAAAGGATCTAGGAGATCACCATCAAATAAGTGGGATATTTTTCCTCCAGTCTCATCGGCGAACGGTAAGAGGACGCTGACGTCATTTTCAGCGTGAGTGTTTATTATTATTCATGCAAACTACTCTGATCAATATATCACCCATACTACATAAAGCATTTACTGACGATCACGGAATTATAAACGACCCCCCCCCCCCGTTCATCCGTGCATGATCAGTCATAACGTTTAGGATCATGTACAGTTGAAATTTTTAATATAGCGTGTATCGCCAACAAACGGCAGTTGATAATCTATATATGCGTTTATGCCTATAACTAGCGTTCTAGGAATTACTGCAGAAAACGATAAAAACATATTTATATTCTAGACGGTATTTTCATATGAATCTATGAATGAAAAAGTTAAACGTTCCTACATCCTGAACGATAGATAATCGATGTTGAATGGGCCATAGTAATGTCAATTTAGCAATACAATTTAAAAAGTTATAGCCCTGCAAAGAAGGTAAACATCTCCATATAGGCTTAGACTGGTGGCATGGATCATACATCGATGGATATAAGCGTGGCAGTTAATGTGTTAATAATCTCCTTTAGTACACCATAAGATGCCAGCCATAGAGTTTTGGATAGGACAGTGCATGACTTTGGAATGTTCATCCAAATGATGAACGGTCGCCGTAGTAACCCATCGACTTTACCGCATCGATTTTCCATGACGACACATTATCAAACGCTCTACGCCGGCCATCGCACGGCGGCACAGTGGCACAGTGGTTACCACTGCTGCCTCACAGCAAGAAGGTCCTGGGTTCGAGCCCCAGCAGGGGGCCTTTCTGTGTGGAGTTAGCATGTTCTCCCTGTGTTCGCGTGGGTTTCCTCCAGGTACTCCGGTTTCCTCCCACACCATAAAGACATGCATGTTAGGCAGGGACTACAGATGAAAACTAGCTCATTAACTAATTCTGGCACATTTACATTAATGTAGAAACTGAAGATGTTGATTAATGTGCACTGTCCCTGGAATTTATTTTTATAAAATAAACTAAACTAAACCACAGATTGAAATGGCCGTCGGTGGACGTGGATGGGAGCAGCGTCTCTCTCCGTACCCTCTGCAGCTTGGCGCTCGTGTGCGTCGACGCAGCAGAGCCTGGGCCTCGTCTCTTTACGGAGACGCGGGGACAGGCTGACAGCTCCTCTGTGAGTGATTGAACGGCGGCGGCGGTGGGGGCGGGGGGGTGGGGGCACGCTGAAACACACTGATAACCAGCCGCCCGCCGTGGCTCTATCACGGCGTGAAGAAAGAACCAAGCCGTCCGTGTGCGGGGGGGGGGGGGGGGGGGGGGGGGCACAGCAGCGGAAAATTGTGTCCAGCAAAGCGTGGCAGCGGGGCGGGGAGAGGAAGTGACAGCGAAGACATGCAATCCTAATGAAAATCAAATCCAGTTGGCTGCCTCTCTCTGCTACAGCGACAGCCTATAGCGTTGTCCTTACCTCCCCTATAGCGGTGCGTAGCAAAGGTGAGACCGCCATAATGGGGGGTGGTGGAGGGCAAACGTATAATGAGGGTGCATATGTGTGATTGGAGGGGTTCTGAGTGTGTGTGTGTGTGTGTGTGTGTGTGTGTGTGTGTGTGTGTGTGTGTGTGTGTGTGTGTGTGTGTGTGTGTGTGTGTGTGTGTGGTGAGCAATGTTGAGCAAGTTACTTTTAAAAAGTAACTAGTTACAGTTACTAGTTACTTCTTCCAAAAAGTAACTAAATTACAAACTCAGTTACAAATTATAAAAGTAACTAGTTACTTCAGAAAGTAACTATTGCGTTACTTTAATTTCTTTTTTTTACATAAACAACATATACAAATCTAAACTATTTTAATGTTGCTGTGGGACAAAGTGAGACTAGCCTCCAATCAAATGCCATGTATGTAGATATTATAATTACTATGTTTATATAATGGATCATACAAATACAATAGATGTTTTGGAACTTTTGATATGTATTGCCCCTCAACAGGCCACAACTGGGCAACATTAAATTATATATATATAATATACCAAAAATAAATAACAAATATATACTGATTGATTGAACATTTTAATTAACAGATTGCAGAATGGGTACAGCAGTACGGCTCAATACACACAATTGTTAAGGGTTGCAGATCAGAGAAAGACTTTCGTCTTGTTTACATCAGGGTCCCCCATTTTCAATTCATGACATTTATGACATACACAACATAGAGATATAAGAATCTAATCGAATCATTCTAAACTAATCTAATCATGACATTTAAGACATGCATCATACAGATATAGATCTCTGCGCACCAGACTGTGCTATTAAACCAGGAAGTGCAGCACTATGTTGAGCCTGTCAGCGGTAGAGCCACTACTGCTCTGCACTGCAACACAACAAGAGTGAACCGCGGTCTCACGCTGACTGCTCGCTTATGTTGTTCCGTTGGAATCGTTTTGGATTATTTGGGCTCAAAACCGTACACTACACGGACCCGCGGTCTCACGCTGACTGAATCGCTTGTGTTGTGTCGCTGTGTGGCAGACTGTGGATGCTTTCGAACACCCGCCCATCTCTAGCTCTGATTGGCTTACCATGACATTTTACTCAAACTCAGCCAATCGTCAGCATGTATCCGCTTGACTCGCGCACTGCCCACTAAACAAGGAAGAACATATTGCCTCTCAGCGCAGATATCTGTCTGATGAAAGAAACAGGTTCATTCATAGTAACGCGCCAATTTTTTTTGCAGTAACAGTAACAGCGTTATTAAGATTGGAAGAGTAATCCGTTAGATTACTTGTTACTGAAAAAACGAACGCCGTTACTTATAGCGCCGTTATTCCTATCACTGGTGGTGAGGTTCTCATTCTAGAAGTTGGCTGTACGTTTGACTACAGTCTAGAACATAGGTGTCAAACTCACGGCCCGCGGGCCAAATCCGGCCCGCCCAAGAGCGCAGGTAAAAAAAAATAAAAAAATGTTACATTAATATTGGGTTAAAAAATAGCAGTGTTAAAATAATTGTGGGTTAATGCGTTAATAAAGCTTTAACTTTGACAGCCTTAGTTATTACACATTCTTACACATACATGTATGTTGAACATCTGAGGTAACAAAGGAAAAAAGCCAAAAGCACTTACTCCTCAGACATTCTTTGACAATTTTACAGCCCAAAATACAAAAAAGATCCAGGCGGAATAGGTAACAAAGGGTTGAAGAAATATTGTCTGAACTGTCAGATGCAAACTGGCTGTGTGACATAACAGAGCATCTCGCTCTATTGAATAAGAAGCTGTAGGGACGCAAACAAGTCCCACCCAAAACTTGACCAATATAGTTGTGAACTGAGACAACCCTTATTTTGTTATTTTTGAGTACAGTTACAGTTGTGTGTTCATGCAGACACATAATAGCAATTTCATTACGAATTGAAAATGGGGGACCCTGATGTAAACAAGTCGAAAGTCTTTCTCTGGTCTGCATCCCCTTAACAATTGTGTGTATTGAGCTGTACTGTACTGTACCCATTCTGCAATCTGTTAATTAAAGTTAATTAAACTATCTTCCATTAGTTGGATGTATGGCCTCTGCAAGGTTGTGTGCAGCCATTTGTTTTTGTAACATCTGCTACATCTGTCCCACGTGTTCTTTGCAGCTCACAGTTGTTAGTTCTGCCCCTCTTGACTGTGACAAAAAGGTTTTGAACAAACTTAATGTCATAGCTTGTATTT
>NW_028174327.1:70000-139840 GCF_963971535.1 Notolepis coatsorum | reverse complement strand
TTAACTCCTGGGTACCGTATCTATGTGTCTTTTAACCCCGTTATGGGGAAGTGAGTTTAACTCTGGGTACCGTATCTATGTGTCTTTTAACCCCGTTATGGGGAAGTGAGTTTAACTCCTGGGTACCGTATCTATGTGTCTTTTAACCCCGTTATGGGGAAGTGAGTTTAACTCCTGGGTACCGTATCTATGTGTCTTTTAACCCCGTTATGGGGAAGTGAGTTTAACTCTGGGTACCGTATCTATGTGTCTTTTAACCCCGTTATGGGGAAGTGAGTTTAACTCCTGGGTACCGTATCTATGTGTCTTTTAACCCCGTTATGGGGAAGTGAGTTTAACTCCTGGGTACCGTATCTATGTGTCTTTTAACCCCGTTATGGGGAAGTGAGTTTAACTCGCAGCCCCGCTTACTGCCACGGTCACTTCACAATACACACGTCCATCGTGACTGTGGATATTACTCACGGACCTCCGTTACACTAACTGTGGTGGGCAGTTCGTTCCGCCATTGTGGAGCAAGGACCTCTAGGCTAGCTGGGTAGCTAGCTAACGTTAGTTAGTGCCTCTAGCTAACGCATGCTTAATGTAGCTGGGTAGCTAGCTAACGTTAGTTAGTGCCTCTAGCTAACGCATGCTTAATGTAGCTGGGTAGCTAGCTAACGTTAGTTAGTGCCTCTAGCTAACGCATGCTTAATGTAGCTGGGTAGCTAGCTAACGTTAGTTAGTGCCTCTAGCTAACGTATGCTTAATGTAGCTGGGTAGCTAGCTAACGTTAGTTAGTGCCTCTAGCTAACGCATGCTTAATGTAGCTGGGTAGCTAGCTAACGTTAGTTAGTGCCTCTAGCTAACGTATGCTTAATGTAGCTGGGTAGCTAGCTAACGTTAGTTAGTGCCTCTAGCTAACGCATGCTTAATGTAGCTGGGTAGCTAGCTAGCCAACGTTAGCTATGGTTAATTAAGGCCCGTCACACATGTGCGGAAAATAGAATGGGAGGTGCATTTTCTCCGAGGACTTCTCTTTGATGACCCTCCGGAGCTCGGATAGGAGTGGTCTGAGGCGGCCAGAAGATGCAGAGCGTCTTGTGTCGAGAAAGAGTCTGTTGTCTCGTGGATGTCACCACGAGACATCCACCACCTTGATCATCACCATGAGACATCCACCACCTTGGTCATCACCATGAGACATCCACCACCTTGGTCATCACCATGAGACATCCACCACCTTGGTCATCACCATGAGACATCCACCACCTTGGTCATCACCATGAGACATCCACCACCTTGGTCATCACCATGAGACATCCACCACCTTGGTCATCACCATGAGACATCCACCACCTTGGTCATCACCATGAGACATCCACCACCTTGGCCATCACAGCCAGCATCACACCTGACAAGAGGCAGGGGAACTATGTGAGAATGCTATTCATCGACTACAGCTCGGCATTCAATACCATAGTCCCCTCCATACTCATAGCCAAGCTCAGGGACCTGGGCTTGGGCTATGACCTCTGCCAGTGGGTCTTGGACTTCCTGACTGGCAGACCCCAGGTGGTGAGAGCAGGCAACTGCACCTCCTCATCCATCACCCTCAACATAGGGGCCCCCCAGGGCTGTGTTCTGAGTCCCCTCCTCTACTCCCTGTACACACACGACTGTGTGGCTCAGCGGAGTAGCAATACAATCGTCAAATTTGCTGACGACACAGTGGTGGTGGGCCTGATCTCTGCCAACGACGAGAGGGCCTACCTGGAAGAGGTCAAGGTCCTGGCGGGATGGTGCAGGAAAACAGCCTCTCCCTGAACGTCAGCAAAACAAAGGAGATGATTGTGGACTTCAGGAGGTCGGGGGTCAAGGACTACAGCCCCCTCAGCATCGACGGGGCACCGGTTGAGAGAGTCAACAGCTTTAAGTACCTCGGAGCCTACATATCCGAGGACTTGACATGGACCACACACATTAACAGTGTTGTGAAGAAGGCACGACAACGCCTCTACTTCCTCAGGCGCCTAAGGAAGTTCCAAGTCAGCCAGAAGATCCTTAAGAACTTCTACTCATGTACAATAGAGAGCATCTTGACCGGCAACATCACCTCCTGGTTTGGGAATAGCACTGCACAAGACCAAAGCAGACTACAAAGAGTGACACGTTCAGCCGAACGCACAATTGGAGGGGGGCTCCCCACCCTCCAGAACATTTACTACAAGCGTTGCAAGGGCAAGGCTAAGAGAATCATTAAAGACTCCAGTCACCCGAACAACTGCCTCTTTGAACTGCTGCGGTCAGGCAAGCGATACAGGAGTCTCAAGGCGAGCACAGAAAGACTCAGAAGAAGCTTCTATCCCCAGGCCATCAGGCTGCTAAACGAACAATGAATGAACACTACACAACAACAAACCACCAAACGCACATAGCACACACATCCACACGCACACACTCACTTTAAACAAAACACACTGTAGCACCCACTCCACACACTTATAGCACACACCCACTTTAAACAAACACACTGTAGCACCCACTCCCCACACTTTATATTTATGGATGAAGGATTGCACTACAACTCGTACACCTTACTGTAAATTGTACCTAAAATTGTACCTCATCCCATTTCTGCTTTGCACTAGATAGTACTGTACATTAGTACACTGCATAGTATTGTGTATTGTATATTATATGGTAACTCAGAACATTGTACATATGTCTATACCGAACACTGTGACCTCATTTTTCTTCTCTAATTCATGCTATATTATGTTATTATGTTATTTGATACTATCTTGTCTAGCACAGTCTCTGGAGCGTAACAGTAAGAAGCATTTTGTATGAAAGTATTCTGTACTTCTGTATGACAACTATTAAAGAACTTGAACTTGAACCCTGAGACATCCACCACCTTGGTCATCACCCTGAGACATCCATCACCTTGATCATCATCACGAGACATCCACCACCTTGGCCATCACCCTGAGACATCCACCACCTTGGCCATCACCCTGAGACATCCACCACCTTGGCCATCACCCTGAGACATCCACCACCTTGGTCATCACCACGAGACATCCACCACCTTGGCCATCACCCTGAGACATCCACCACCTTGGCCATCACCCTGAGACATCCACCACCTTGATCATCACCATGAGACATCCACCACCTTGGCCATCACCCTGAGACATCCACCACCTTGGCCATCACCACGAGACATCCACCACCTTGGCCATCACCACGAGACATCCACCACCTTGGCCATCACCCTGAGACATCCACCACCTTGGCCATCACCCTGAGACATCCACCACCTTGGTCATCACCATGAGACATCCACCACCTTGGTCATCATCACATGACATCCACCACCTTGGTCATCACCATGAGACATCCACCACCTTGGTCATCACCATGAGACATCCACCACCTTGGCCATCACCATGAGACATCCACCACCTTGGCCATCACCCTGAGACATCCACCACCTTGGTCATCACCACGAGACATCCACCACCTTGGCCATCACCCTGAGACATCCACCACCTTGGCCATCACCCTGAGACATCCACCACCTTGATCATCACCATGAGACATCCACCACCTTGATCATCACCATGAGACATCCACCACCTTGGCCATCACCCTGAGACATCCACCACCTTGGTCATCACCACGAGACATCCACCACCTTGGCCATCACCCTGAGACATCCACCACCTTGGCCATCACCCTGAGACATCCACCACCTTGGCCATCACCCTGAGACATCCACCACCTTGGTCATCACCCTGAGACATCCACCACCTTGGTCATCACCATGAGACATCCACCACCTTGGCCATCACCCTGAGACATCCACCACCTTGGCCATCACCCTGAGACATCCACCACCTTGGTCATCACCACGAGACATCCACCACCATGGCCATCATCACGAGACATCCACCACCTTGGTCATCACCCTGAGACATCCACCACCTTGGTCATCACCCTGAGACATCCACCACCTTGGCCATCACCACGAGACATCCACCACCCTGAGACATCCACCACCTTGGTCATCACCCCGAGACAACCACTCAGAGAGATGGGGAGGTGGGGACAGGGGTTAGAGAGTTCCCATGTGTGTAGTGGGTGGAGTTTGAGCAATAAATACATGTAGTGGCGACAGTGGCTCGGGAGGTAGAGCAGTCGTCTGGCAATCCGGAGGTTCCCGGTTTCAATTCCCGCTCCTCCCGGGCAGCGTGTCGATGTGTCCTTGAGCAAGACACTTAACCCCTAATTGCTCCCAATGAGCAGGTTGGCACCTTGCATGGTCGCCTCCGCCGTCGGTGTGTGAATGTGTGAGTGAAATGGGTAAAATGTGAGGAACAAATCGTAAATCGCTTTGGATAAAAGCTGTTATATAAAAAAGCAGCCATTTACCATTATATATATTATGGATACAAAGTGACAATAGAATCAAAGTATATAAGAGAATTGTGCAATTAAGTAATGGATAGAACTACTGCAAGCGTATGTATACAGGATGGGATACAAGACGATGGCTCAGGGCCGTGTGCCCCGGGGGGCAGGAGAAACCACTCGGAATAGGTCAGGGCAGAGCACCGTAACATCACACACTGGACTATATTTATCATATATTTGGTACTATGTAGGCTACACGGTTTGATTGATTGATTGATTGAAATTTGTATTAAGAGATTGCAGAAATGGGTACAATACAGTACGGCTCAACACACACAATTGTTAAGGGGATGCAGACCTGAGAAAGACGTTTGTCTTGTTTCCATCAGGGTCCCCCATTTTCAATTCATCATGACATATTATGACATACACATGACATACAGATAGACAGTACTGCTACATCTATACATTTATGACATACACGATATACACATATACAGTAACTGTTTATTTACAGACAGAGTTTCTAAAGAGAATATATACTTACATTTGAGGGGGAGGAAACTGTACATTGGGGGGGTTTGGACATTTACCGGGGCCAGTTTCGAATTGCGGCCTCCCGTAGGTGCTTTTTTAGAGCGATTTTGAAGGAGGGTAGGGATTCACGGTGTGTGGATTATACCAAGTCATTAGGGGGGGGGGGGGGGGGGGGGGGGGGGGGGGGGGGGTGGGCTTGTTCATGGCAATCGTTGGTGACTCAGTAGTATATAAAATTTACTACTCGTTGTTTATTTCATGGGGGCTCAAACCCAATTCAATAATTACAATAATTTGAATGTCACACTATGTATGCAGCACCCATCAGTCTTCCAGTATTAGTGGCAGCTGTGGTTAGTGTTGATGAATGTTCAGTAGTGCATGGATCACTGTACACGAGGTAGTTATTGAGGTTTTAATTGTATTTGCTGTATTTTGTGGCTGTACAAGGTTTGTACAGTAAGGTTTGTACAATGGTAATATTTGTAAGATGAAAGAAAAATATAAGATATGCCTTTATTGATCCCTTTGGGGAAATGCAGGCGTCATAGCAGAATGGAGGAGGGGGGAGGGGAGGTACAGGTATGGGCAGGGTAATAGTAGAAAGACAATATAGGCAATACAATTATATCTGAATATAAAAAGAAAAAATTATAATACACAGTGTAAACAATATATTTATTTAGTTCTGAATATAAAATGTGCAGATGAGGGTCTGTATTATTATTATATTATTATTATATTATATTATCGGTATATTCAAAAGGAGAGAGCACATTAGCCCAGTCTTAGCTGCTTTACACTGGCTTCCTGTAACATTTAGAATTGACTTTAAGGTCCTTCTCCTTACATACAAAACAAGCTCTAAATGGACAGGGACCTAGCTACATCACCAACACTCTAATAAATTACAGGCCAGCAAGAACACTGCGATCAGCAACTGCTGGACTACTAGAGGCTCCCAGAAACAGTCAAAAAAGGATCGGTAATGCAGCCTTTATCAACTATGCCCCAAAAACTATGGAATAAACTACCCCAAAACATCAGAGAAGCCAACTCACTAGATATCTTCAAAAGACAGCTTAAACCTACTTCTTTGCTCAGGCATTTAAATGAAAATTCCTATAAAATTCATGTGTCGGTTCTATGCAAATTTATCTCACTACCTCCTCCCTCCTCTCTGCCGAAACAAGTCACATCTCCACTCCCTAGACCGTCGAGGTCATTCCTATTGCCAGCCCTTACTGCCTCCCTGTAACCGGTCTAGAAGTGTCGATTCTACCTTCTTCACAGACTTGCAAACTACAATATGGATCAACTAGTAAGCTGATCATTTGCAGCGATTGATTGTATTTTTCTTCAAGGAAGCAGAGCGCAGCTAATCCGCTGTGTCCAGTTGGGGACATTTCAAGCGGGCTTTGCGATTGACAGCCGAAAGTAAATGGGGATCAATCTGCCTTTACTCTCTTAAGATTGAAGATGTGGAGGATTTGTACATCCTCACATTCATGTTGATCGGCATGGGAGCGATCCGCTATCGGGATATGGTTCTGTACAAGATTACTTCGGAAACACGATAACCGTATGGAGATAGCTATGGACAGACTGGAAGCCTTCCACATGGAACTTGTAAAGAGACTCGCTGCCCATCAATCGACGCTGCCCGATGCACCCCCCCCCCCCACTCTCAAGTGTGCTGGAGCCTATGGAACTCACAAGGTCACATCGGGAAGTCGAGAGATAAGAACAGAAGACATAGCGTTCCTCCTACGCAACACCACCTACCACAACCAGACTTGGCTCGTTGCACTCGCCCCCACCCCCGACCCCCGGCCCCTCCAGTCGCAGTCCCATCCCCCACCCCCCTCTCCTCTGCGTTGGCGCTGCTGATAACAAATGCGCATGTTGATGAATTTATGACTGTGTGCCATTATTACTACCAAATGTAATAATTGTGAAAGCCCCTTTAATATTGAAATATTACTATAATGAAGAGCACTGCTCTGTTGTAATCAAAATTGAACTATTTTATCACTGTTCTACTGTTAAATACCCTGTGTATGTCCTGTTCCATTTTTATAATTCTTAGACTATTTTTAAACCGAATCATTTTATTACTGAATGAAACTGTAAACAGAGAACCTATTGGGATACTAGGTCCTATTGTGAAACAACTGTGATTTACCTTACCTTGCTCATGCTCGCTTATGCCTATATTTTTACTGTTGTGAAGCACTTTGAACTGCAACTTCTGTATGAAAAGTGCTATACAAATAAAGTATTATTATATTATTATTATATTATACATTACAATAAATATAGCCAATAAATCATTTGAATCTGTAAGAATAAAAGTAAACAGTATACACAGGGTGCAATATACACAAGGTACCCTAACTGGCCATGATATACGTCATACGTTATAGTCCAAGCAGGTTCTAGTGGTTAAGAGTCAGACACACTTAGTGGTCAGACGTTCCTAATGGTTCTCGAGTTCTCCAGCTGCTGGCAGCAGTCCAAGCCCACGGTTGTGGAGCCTGATGGCCGCTGGCACGAGGGACTGGCCGAGGCGGTTAGTTGAGTGTCGGGGGGGGTATGAGTCTGTGGCTGAACGTGCTCCTCCTCTTGGCTAGCTCGTCGTAGAGGGGGTGGGAGGGGTTCTCCAGGATAGCAGCCAGCTTCCTTCCCATTCCCCTCTCTGCCACCACCTCTAGTCTGACCAGCTCGACCCCCACCACGGAGCTAGCCTTCCTCACTAGCTTGTTCACACTGTCACCCTTCCCCCAAACTATGAATCACTAAAGACACTTTTTAAACTGCCGCTGTGACCCACTGTCACCTCCATTCATATGTAAATACTGATCAGAACGTGCAATGTTATTATTACATTTATCTATTTGTACCTTATTTTCTAGCACTCGCTTGTATTTAAATGTGTTTTAGTTAAGTATTGTGTGATTTTGTGTGAAGGGCGGACTATGCAAAGTAAGATTTTCATTGTACGGCACACTGTCTGTTTAACTGTGCATGTGACAATAAACAATCTTGAATCTTGGTGTCCCTTGAGTTGAGTTGAGTAGTCCCCCCCCCCCCCCCCCCCCCCCAGCATACAACAACAAAAAAAGAGGACGCTGGCCACTACAGACTGGTAAAACGACTGCAGCAGTCTATTGCAAACATTGAAGGAGTCTCGGGAAGAACAGCCTGCTCTCTCCCTTCCTTCCTGTAGAGCATCTGTGTTGTCCTGCTCTGTCCCTTCCTGTAGAGCCTCTGTGTTGTCCTGCTCTGTCCCTTCCTGTAGAGCCTCTGTGTTGTCCTGCTCTGTCTCTTCCTGTAGAGCCTCTGTGTTGTCCTGCTCTGTCTCTTCCTGTAGAGCATCTGTGTTGTCCTGCTCTGTCTCTTCCTGTAGAGCCTCTGTGTTGTCCTGCTCTGTCCCTTCCTGTAGAGTCTCTGTGTTGTCCTGCTCTGTCTCTTCCTGTAGAGCCTCTGTGTTGTCCTGCTCTGTCTCTTCCTGTAGAGCCTCTGTGTTGTCCTGCTCTGTCCCTTCCTTCCTGTAGAGCCTCTGTGTTGTCCTGCTCTGTCTCTTCCTGTAGAGCCTCTGTGTTGTCCTGCTCTGTCTCTTCCTGTAGAGCCTCTGTGTTGTCCTGCTCAGTCTCTTCCTGTAGAGCCTCTGTGTTGTCCTGCTCTGTCCCTTCCTGTAGAGCCTCTGTGTTGTCCTGCTCTGTCCCTTCCTGTAGAGCCTCTGTGTTGTCCTGCTCTGTCCCTTCCTGTAGAGCCTCTGGGTTGTCCTGCTCTGTCCCTTCCTTCCTGTAGAGCCTCTGTGTTGTCCTGCTCTGTCCCTTCCTTCCTGTAGAGCCTCTGTGTTGTCCTGCTCTGTCTCTTCCTGTAGAGCCTCTGTGTTGTCCTGCTCTGTCCCTTCCTGTAGAGGACCTCTGTGTTGTCCTGCTCTGTCCCTTCCTGTAGAGCATAGGTGTCAAACTCACGGCCCGCGGGCCAAATCCGGCCCGCCACGTCATTTGATGTGGCCCCTCAAGAGCTCAGGTAAAAAAAAATATATATATAATATTGGGTTAAAAAATACCAGTGTTAAAATAATTGTGGGTTAATGCGTTAATAAAGCTTTAACTTTGACAGCCTTAGTTATTACACATTCTTACACATACATGTATGTTGAACATCTGAGGTAACAAAGGAAAAAAGCCAAAAGCACTTACTCCTCAGACATTCTTTGACAATTTTACAGCTCAAAATACAAAAAAGATCCAGGCGGAATAGGTAACAAAGGGTTGAAGAAATATTGTCTGAACTGTCAGATGCAAACTGGCTGTGTGACATAACCGAGCATCTCGCTCAATTGAATAAGAAGCTGTAGGGACGCAAACAAGTCCCACCCAAAACTTGACCAATATAGTTGTGAACTGAGACAACCCTTATTTTGTTATTTTTGAGTACAGTTACAGTTGTGTGTTCATGCAGACACATAATAGCAATTCCATTACGAATTGAAAATGGGGGACCCTGATGTAAACAAGTCGAAAGTCTTTCTCTGGTCTGCATCCCCTTAACAATTGTGTGTATTGAGCTGTACTGTACTGTACCCATTCTGCAATCTGTTAATTAAACTATCTTCCATTAGTTGGATGTATGGTCTCTGCAAGGTTGTGTGCAGCCATTTGTTTTTGTAACATCTGCTACATCTGTCCCACGTGTTCTTTGCAGCTCACAGTTGTTAGTTCTGCCCCTCTTGACTGTGACAAAAAGGTTTTGAACAAACTTAATGTCATAGCTTGTATTTGATGATATTCTTCTTTGTTATTTACTTGAATGGTTTGATCATTGATTGGTGGAGTAATATGGGGTTCTGATAAACTAAAATTATTTGTTAAAATAACATAAGCTAACATATATTTTTACATTTATGCAAATTAATATGCAATATGTATAACTTGAATAAGTAATAAATACAGAAACACCATGTTTAACAATATGTAAATGTGTAGCTACATTTATTTTACATTACATTAACATTTATACGGTCTTTGGCCCTTTGAGGGCAACCATAATGCTGATGTGGCCCTCTGTGAAAATGAGTTTGACACCCCTGCTGTAGAGCCTCTGTGTTGTCCTGCTCAGTCTCTTCCTGTAGAGCCTCTGTGTTGTCCTGCTCTGTCTCTTCCTGTAGAGCCTCTGTGTTGTCCTGCTCTGTCCCTTCCTGTAGAGCCTCTGTGTTGTCCTGCTCTGTCTCTTCCTGTAGAGCCTCTGTGTTGTCCTGCTCTGTCTCTTCCTGTAGAGCCTCTGTGTTGTCCTGCTCTGTCTCTTCCTGTAGAGCCTCTGTGTTGTCCTGCTCTGTCCCTTCCTGTAGAGCCTCTGTGTTGTCCTGCTCTGTCTCTTCCTGTAGAGCCTCTGTGTTGTCCTGCTCTGTCTCTTCCTGTAGAGCCTTTGTGTTGTCCTGCTCTGTCTCTTCCTGTAGAGCCTCTGTGTTGTCCGACCAGTCTCATTTGTTGTTCAGCTGTACCCCAAGGAACCTGTATGTCTCCACCATCTCCACCTCATCCCCTCGGATGGTGATGGGAGTTGGGGGGAAGCGGGGGCTCTTTTTGCCCCTCCTGTAGTCTGTGAGGGAAATCACCCCGATCAATGATTGTAGGTAGTCAAAGGTAGACTTGATAAAACAAAGGTTTATTCATCAGAGTAGTATTATGGCCTGGATGACCCAAACTCAGTCCACTCAGGCGTGGCTCTTTATAGGGTGAGAGAGAGGGGAATTCTGGGTAGGTTGGCTAGGTTCAGGATTGGAGGGGGATCAAGGAGGGGGGGGGGTTCTAGTTAGGCGAGGGAGAGAGGGTGGGGGGGGGTGGTATCGGGTGAGGGGGAGGGCTGAGGTAAGGACGGTGGGTGAGTTAGGAGACGACGATAGGTGGGTGGATGGGGGAAGGGTAGACAGAAACTAGTACAGGGAGGTGTAGTCTGACGTCACTTTGGACCGCCCGCGAGGTCCACCCGTATAGGGATTCATCATTGGGAAAATGGATTATCGGCTATTGTAACAATTCTGCCTCATGAGTCATGAACATTGGCAAGCGTTCCATTTTTGCACAAAATGAGTTCCCTTCTATCACTAACATTATTGTTTAAGCATTTTTGGTTGAAATAAAAAAAAATATTACGATTAATTGCGAATATTTTCATGTTGAGCTATAGATTGTGGATGAATACACAACACAGAAAGGTACACCGTGCAAAAGTTCATGCTTTATTTGTTTTAAACGAGACGATTTAGAAATAGGCTGTCTGTGGGGGAGTCACTCCACCCCACGATGTCACTCCACCCCACGAAGCTCTCTCCACCAGGGGGCTCCACCCTACGAAGCTCTCTCCACCAGGGGGCTCCACCCTACGAAGCTCTCTCCACCAGGGGGCTCCACCCTACGAAGCTCTCTCCACCAGGGGGCTCCACCCTACGAAGCTCTCTCCACCAGGGCTCTGTACTCGTCCTCATCGTCGTCTGTGATGTAGCTTACGATGGAGGAGTCATTGGAGAACTTCTGCAGGTGGCACCCGCTCGAGTTATGGCAGAAGTCGGAGGTGTAGAGGGTGAACAGGAAGTGTGACAGCACAGTTCCTTGGGGGGGTGGGGGGGGTGGGGGGGGGGGCACCAGCACATCTGACTGTACTGCGGTCTGTCGGTGAGGTAGTCAGTGATCCAGGCCACCAGGCCGCGCTCCAGCTGCATCACAGAGAGCTTCTCCGCTAGCAGTGACGGCTGGATGGTGTTGGAGGAGTCAAAGAACCTGAATTCTCACTGAGCTGCGTGGTCTCTCCAGGTGTGTGTAGCTCTGTGGAGCATGTAGGTGATGGTCTCTCCAGGTGTGTGTAGCTCTGTGGAGCATGTAGGTGATGGTCTCTCCAGGTGTGTGTAGGCTCTATGGAGCAGGTAGATGATGCTGGTCTCTCCAGGTGTGTGTAGACTCTGTGGAGCAGGTAGATGATGCTGGTCTCTCCAGGTGTGTGTAGGCTCTGTGGAGCATGTAGGTGATGCTGGTCTCTCCAGGTGTGTGTAGGCCCTGTGGAGCATGTAGGTGATGGTCTCTCCAGGTGTGTGTAGACTCTGTGGAGCATGTAGGTGATGCTGGTCTCTCCAGGTGTGTGTAGACTCTGTGGAGCAGGTAGATGATGCTGGTCTCTCCAGGTGTGTGTAGACTCTGTGGAGCAGGTAGATGATGCTGGTCTCTCCAGGTGTGTGTAGACTCTGTGGAGCAGGTAGATGATGCTGGTCTCTCCAGGTGTGTGTAGGCTCTGTGGAGCATGTAGGTGATGGTCTCTCCAGGTGTGTGTAGGCCCTGTGGAGCATGTAGGTGATGGTCTCTCCAGGTGTGTGTAGGCCCTGTGGAGCATGTAGGTGATGGTCTCTCCAGGTGTGTGTAGCTCTGTGGAGCATGTAGGTGATGGTCTCTCCAGGTGTGTGTAGGCTCTGTGGAGCATGTAGGTGATGCTGGTCTCTCCAGGTGTGTGTAGACTCTGTGGAGCAGGTAGATGATGCTGGTCTCTCCAGGTGTGTGTAGACTCTGTGGAGCAGGTAGATGATGCTGGTCTCTCCAGGTGTGTGTAGACTCTGTGGAGCAGGTAGATGATGCTGGTCTCTCCAGGTGTGTGTAGGCTCTGTGGAGCATGTAGGTGATGGTCTCTCCAGGTGTGTGTAGGCCCTGTGGAGCATGTAGGTGATGGTCTCTCCAGGTGTGTGTAGGCCCTGTGGAGCATGTAGGTGATGGTCTCTCCAGGTGTGTGTAGCTCTGTGGAGCATGTAGGTGATGGTCTCTCCAGGTGTGTGTAGACTCTGTGGAGCATGTAGGTGATGGTCTCTCCAGGTGTGTATAGGCCCTGTGGAGCATGTAGGTGATGGTCTCTCCAAGTGTGTGTAGGCCCTGTGGAGCATGTAGGTGATGGTCTCTCCAGGTGTGTGTAGACCCTGTGGAGCATGTAGGTGATGGTCTCTCCAGGTGTGTGTAGGCTCTGTGGAGCATGTAGGTGATGGTCTCTCCAGGTGTGTGTAGGCCCTGTGGAGCATGTAGGTGATGGTCTCTCCAGGTGTGTGTAGGCTCTGTGGAGCATGTAGGTGATGGTCTCTCCAGGTGTGTGTAGACTCTGTGGAGCATGTAGGTGATGGTCTCTCCAGGTGTGTGTAAACTCTGTGGAGCATGTAGGTGATGGTCTCTCCAGGTGTGTGTAGGCCCTGTGGAGCATGTAGGTGATGGTCTCTCCAGGTGTGTGTAGACTCTGTGGAGCATGTAGGTGATGGTCTCTCCAGGTGTGTGTAGACTCTGTGGAGCATGTAGGTGATGGTCTCTCCAGGTGTGTGTAGACTCTGTGGAGCATGTAGGTGATGGTCTCTCCAGGTGTGTGTAGACTCTGTGGAGCATGTAGGTGATGGTCTCTCCAGGTGTGTGTAGACTCTGTGGAGCATGTAGGTGATGGTCTCTCCAGGTGTGTGTAGACTCTGTGGAGCATGTAGGTGATGGTCTCTCCAGGTGTGTGTAGACTCTGTGGAGCATGTAGGTGATGGTCTCTCCAGGTGTGTGTAGGCTCTGTGGAGCATGTAGATGATGGTCTCTCCAGGTGTGTATAGGCTCTGTGGAGCATGTAGGTGATGGTCTCTCCAGCTTCTTTCTTTCACCATAGGATCGAGGCCTCTGCCAAGAATCTTCGCAAACTGCATGCTACCATGTCCTCCCTCCTCACTCCCCCCCCACCTCCTCCTCCCTCATCTTTTTCTGCCGAAGACTTTGCGATCTTCTTTGAGGAAAAAGTGGAGAACATCCGCAGCTCCTTCTCCCAACCCCCACCCATTCCAAACGCTGAATCGAGAACCTCATCCTTCACTCTGTCATCTTTCTCTCCCATTACAGAAACCGAGACCCTGACACTGGTAACGTCGAACCGCCCGACTACATGCCAACTGGACCAGCTACCCTCCCCACTCCTCCAGACCATAGCACCGGACATCCTCCCATTCCTAACTGCAACCATCAACTCCTCACTCAACTCGGGGGTGGTCCCCACCTCCCTAAAACAAGCCAGAGTCACGCCCCTCATAAAAAAACCAACCCTGAACCCCACCGTCATAGCCAACTATCGTCCTGTCTCTCTTCTCTCCTTCCTTTCTAAAACACTTGAACGTGCTGTATCCAACCAACTTACTGCTTATCTCTTACAGAATGACCTCCTAGACCCCAATCAGTCTGGCTTCCGGACTGGCCACTCCACAGAAACGGCCCTCATTGCGGTCACAGAGGCACTTCACTTAGCAAAAGCGAAAGGCCTCTCCTCTGTCCTGATTCTCCTAGATCTATCTGCAGCCTTCGACACAGTCAACCATCAGATCCTCCTCGCGGCCCTCGCAGGAATGGGAGTGGCTGGATCTGCGCTGACATGGCTGACATCATACCTCAATGACCGCTCCTACCAAGTGTCATGGAGAGGGACTCTGTCGGCCACCCGCCCCCTCCGGACGGGTGTCCCCCAGGGCTCGGTCCTAGGACCCCTTCTCTTCTCCCTCTACACTAAATCACTGGGTAACATTATCACGTCTCATGGCTTCTCATATCATTGTTATGCCGATGATACTCAACTCTTCCTCTCCTTCCCTCCCTCAGATATCCACATCTCTGAGCGGATCTCGGCCTGTCTGTCCGACATCTCCGCCTGGATGACGACCAACCACCTCAAACTGAACCTAAGCAAAACAGAATTGCTCCACCTGCCGGCCAAATCCTCCCCCCTGACCGACCTCTCCATCACAGTCAAGAATGCAGCTGTGACCGCGTCGCCGACCGCCAAGAACCTTGGTGTTGTCCTTGACGACCAGTTGAACTTCTCTGCTCACATCGCAGCGACAACCAGAACCTGCAGATTCCTCCTGAGCAACGTCAGAAGGATACGCCCCTTCCTGACAAAAGAAGCCACCCAACTCCTCGTCCAATCAACAGTCATCTCCCGCCTCGACTACTGCAACGCACTGCTAGCTGGCCTCCCGGCCACTGCCACCAAGCCTCTTCAACTCATTCAAAACGCAGCGGCCCGCCTGATCTCAAACCTACCGAAGTCGGCCCATGTCACCCCACTTCTTAGATTCAAGATTCAAGATTCAAGAGTTTTAATTGTCACGGCATACAGGTATACAATGAAATGCGGCTGGTCTTGCATAGGGGACCTGCACTGGCTCCCCATTGCTGCACGTATCCACTTCAAGGCCCTCGACCTAGCATACCGTGCGGCAAAGGGAACCGCTCCCGCCTACCTCCGGTCAATGGTCTCTAACTACACACCCTCAAGACCCCTACGCTCTGCATCTTCTGGCCGCCTCAGATCTACTCCTATCCAAGCTCCCGGAGGGTCATCAAAGAGAAGCCGCCTATTCTCAGTCCTTGCCCCACAATGGTGGAATGAACTACCCATCCCAGTTAGGACAGCCGAATCCCGTCCAATCTTTCGCCGTCGACTAAAGACTCACTTCTTCAACCATTATCTGAAATGATAAAAAATAAAAAATAAAATCTAAACCCGACTAACCTTACTGTCATGCACTTGTCCTAATAAACTAACCTACACTGTAACACGCAACACTTTGATGAACATTGTTACTCAGCTGATTGTAGTGTGTGTAGACTCTGTGGAGCATGTAGGTGATGGTCTCTCCAGGTGTGTGTAGACTCTGTGGAGCATGTAGGTGATGGTCTCTCCAGGTGTGTGTAGACTCTGTGGAGCATGTAGGTGATGGTCTCTCCAGGTGTGTGTAGACTCTGTGGAGCATGTAGGTGATGGTCTCTCCAGGTGTGTGTAGGCTCTGTGGAGCATGTAGGTGATGGTCTCTCCAGGTGTGTGTAGACTCTGTGGAGCATGTAGGTGATGGTCTCTCCAGGTGTGTGTAGACTCTGTGGAGCATGTAGGTGATGGTCTCTCCAGGTGTGTGTAGACTCTGTGGAGCATGTAGGTGATGGTCTCTCCAGGTGTGTGTAGCCTCCACAGCCACGCCTTGCTGCCAAGACCACACCTCTCTGGTGTGATTGGCTTGTAGGCTCCACAGCCACGCCTTGCTGCCAAGACCACACCTCTCTGGTGTGATTGGCTTGTAGCCTCCACAGCCATGCCTTGCTGCCAAGACCACACCTCTCTGGTGTGATTGGCTTGTAGCCTCCACAGCCACGCCTTGCTGCCAAGACCACACCTCTCTGGTGTGATTGGCTTGTAGCCTCCACAGCCACGCCTTGCTGCCAAGACCACACCTCTCTGGTGTGATTGGCTTGTAGCCTCCACAGCCACGCCTTGCTGCCAAGACCACACCTCTCTGGTGTGATTGGCTTGTAGCCTCCACAGCCACGCCTTGCTGCCAAGACCACACCTCTCTGGTGTGATTGGCTTGTAGCCTCCACAGCCACGCCTTTGAGTACTCCGGACACTGCGGTCCTCTTTTAGTCGACCTGAAGTCAGTGTCAGTTATCTTGTCTCAGCTCCTCTGTCTTTCTCTCATTCTCTTTATCTCTCGCTCTCTCTCTTTCTCTCTCTCTCTCTGTCTCTCTCTCCATCTCCATAACCCATCAATCTCCATCTCTTGCTTTCTCATTCATTATTATCCCCCTCACTACCCCTCCCTTTCCTTTCCTGTGGGTGTGTGATTGTGTGTGTGTGTGTGTGTGTGTGTGTGTGTGTGTGTGTGTGTGTGTGTGTGTGTGTGTGTGTGTGTGTGTGTGTGTGTGTGTGTGATTGTGTGTGTGTGTGTGTGTGTGTATGTGTGTGTGTGTGTGTGTCTGTGTGTGTGTGTGTGTGTGTGTGTGTGTGTGTGTGTGTGTGTGTGTGTGTATGTGTGTGTGTGTGTGTGTCTGTGTGTGTGTGTGTGTGTGTGTGTGTGTGTGTGTGTGTGTGTGTGTGTGTGTGTGTGTGTGAGTGTATGTGTGTGTGTGTGTGTGTGTGTGTCTGTGTGTGTGTGTGTGTGTGTGTGTGTGTGTGTGTGTGTGTGTGTGTGTGTGTGTGTGTGTGTGTGTGTGTGTGCGAGCGCACGGGCGTGTCTCCTTGGTTACATCTGACTCATCCATATTAGAGAGGCTCTCTCTGTGTGTGTGTGTGCGTGCGTGCGTGTGTGTGTGTGTGTGTGTGCGTGCGTGCGTGTGTGTGTGTGAGATCATGTACGTGTGTATGTGTGTGTGTGTGCGTGTGTGTGTGTGTGTGAGATCATGTACGTGTGTATGTGTGTGTGTGCGCGTGTGTGTGTGTGTGTGAGATCATGTACGTGTGTATGTGTGTGTGTGCGCGCGCACGTGATGTTTGTGTTGAGGGATGGGGTGTGACGCACAGTGCGACGTCACTAGATGGAGGAGGGAGGGAGGGGGGATGGGGGAGGGAGGGGGGCTTTTCTTAATGGAGCTCAGCCTAGGATACTATTTCCGCGTCGAGGGACTGCAGCCGCGAGCACAGAGCCACATACTGGCCGGGGGGGCCATACTTAGCCCCCAAAGCTCAATATAGCAGCCAATTAGTCCTTTTGCCTGTTGGCATCTGTGAGGATTTCTATGTCTGTTTATCAGTCATGTGTGTGAATGGAATTGCCAGGACATTATCTATTTATTATTCATTTGTATTAGGGATGATCGATGTTGGCTTTTTTATTTTTTTTACCGATATCCGATATACCGATATTGTCCAACTCCTAATTTCCGATACCGATATACCCCCCCCCCCCCCCCCAAAAAAAACGGAATAATTTCAAGTAATTAACATTACATATCTCTTGTCGTGGAATTAACACAACATTATGCATACTTTTGACAATAAATAAAATAAGAATTTGTTCTTACTTGCTTGCCTGGGTAAATAAAGGTTAAATAAATGTAAAAAGAAAAAAAGAAAAGAAAACCGATAACGATAATTTCCCATATTACATTGTAATGCCAATATCGGCAGGCCAATAATATCGGACATCCCTAATTTGTATTCCTATTTTTGTTGTATTCTGTCGTATTTTACTTTATCTTGTGGTTTGTTATAACTTTTTACCCTTTGTTTATTGTTACCGTTTTTCTTTTGTCTCTTGAAATTGGCCTTTTCTACATTTCTATCCATTGCCACGTGACCCCTCATCTGATCTCCTGTCATAAAGCCCCTCATCTGATCTCCTCTCATAAAGCCCCTCATCTGATCTGATCTCCTGTCATAAAGCCCCTCATCTGATCTGATCTCCTCTCATAAATTGAATTGAATTGAAAACCTTTATTTATCCCCGAGGGGAGATGTCCATCACAGCATAACAGCAATTTAAAAACAGTTCATAGAAACATAGAAACAACATAACATAACATACACACACAACATAACATTTATTCAGTATGTGTTAAAAACAAAGATGGACAAATACATAGGGTTAAAATAGAGCTAAAAGGGGTTTCCGGTTCCGGGTCGGAAGGATGTGAACGTCTCTGAGCCACGCTGCCGCTCCCGAACTTTTATTTTACTTTAAAAAGCCTATTTTTTTTATTTTCAAGGTGATTGAACCACTAATATACAACATCCGTATCTAAGACTGTACTATTCGACCCAAAAAGGAAAAGAATAACGAGCATGATGACTGCACGAGTCTTGAGAAGCGAGGCCGCCCCTGTGGATGGGGCTATCATGGCTAAGCTAATGGATGAGCTCAAACAGGCCTTCACCACGGAGTTCAGAACGTTTGCTGCCTCGCTCGAGTCTAGACTCGACGGCTTCCAGCAGGAGATCGCAGACCATACCCAGCGCCTGACCTCCGTGGAGGACGGCATGAATAGGTGGTCGGACAGGATGGTGGAGCTGGAAGCAAGATGCACAGCTCAGGATATAGTCATCGACAAGCTAAGAAACAAGCTAATTGATGTTGAGTCACGTAGTCGGCGTTCTAACATACGCATCCTGGGCCTGGACGAATCCCTGCACAGCAACCGTCCCAGTGTCTTTTTCGCGGAGGTCCTGGTGGAAATCATGGGGAAAGATGTCCTCGCTACACCACCGGAGCTTGACCGATGCCACAGGACGCTAACACCCAGACCAGCACCAGGCTCCAGGCCTAGGGCCGTAATTGCCCGCTTACATCACTACAAGATCAAAGAGACTATTATCCTGGAAGCTCGCAAGAGGAGAGGGAATCTGACATACAGAGGGAAACCAGTCGCTATCTTCGAAGATTATCCCCCCGAGGTGGTCGAGCAACGTTCACAATACCGTGATGTCATGGGGCCCCTGTACAAGCGCGGATTTAAACCATCGCTCCAGTTCCCTGCAAAGCTAATCATCCGAACCAAGGAGGGCAGGCTGCATCTACCGTCGCCCAAGGACGCCATGGACTTCCTGAGGGCCCGACCCAGAGGGACCTCGACACCGGCTTCGCCAGGTCGAGACGCAGACCCGACACCGGCTTCACCAGGGCGAGACGCGGGCATGACGCTGGCTCCACCGGAGCGAGACGCGGACCCGACACCGGCTTCACCAGGGCGAGACGTGGGCCTGATGCTGGCTCCACCGGGGCGAGACGCGGACCGACACCAGCTTCACCGGGGCGAGACGCGGACCCGACACCGGCTTCACCAGGGCGAGACGTGGACCCGATGCTGGCTCCACCGGAGCTGAACGCGGACCCGACACCGGCCTCATCAGATCCTGACGGGGTAGTAGCGATGGACCGTTAGCATACTGCTACGGCTATCACACAGAAAGGGGTCGCATTTGGTATCTTATTACATATGTGAGTATGGATGAATACTTGACATTAGGCCTCGCCTGGAAAGTTATCTTTTTATTTTTCTCTCGCTATCTGACATAAGGGGAGGAGGGGGACAAGTATGTTGTATATGACTGTTGTACTGATGCGCGACTATAGCCACGGGCTAGGTTGCTAACTGTTAACGTTTCGGAAGGAGCGGGACCTATTCTATTCCGTTTCGGATATTTCTGCCACGCTTATGACTTTTGCGCGATATACCAGCTCCCGGCCATGTTTTTGATCATTGCCACCGGGATGCATTTACTGTTGATTACACGTCGAGCGAAATGGGGTCTCGTGGCTGTGCCACCTGTTTGACTCTCAACCGGTTCATGCAACCCGCATGGCTCCCATTAATGTTTGCTGCTGACAATGTGCTCGCGGGAGCGGCGGGCGGCCCCCGGCACAGCGCCCTCCTCTGGTGGGGAGGCATAACTGTGTAGGGTCGAACCAGCGTCAGGGGAGATAACAGTCTCGCGGACAGGGTATCGCCCCCTCCCGGCCTGGTGGAGGTACTGCACGCCTGTTTTGTCGCAGCATGCCTGGCAGATACACCCCCCCCCCCTTTTTTACCGACAGTTCTGGGTTCCAGCCGTTGACCTTACTATTGGCTTATGGTTCAATTTGATTTTTTTTTTCTTGTTTGCTTTACACTCTGAGGCACTTTTGTATACAGGGAAATGTGGCAGTTGGCCACGGAGATGATTCTACGAGTGGTAGGTTTGAAGTCTCTGGAAATGTTGGTGAGTCCCTGTGATGTTGGGGAAAGACCCACCGGTCCCACACATTTATATGTTTTTTATGTCATTATTATATGTTTTATGTATGGCTCGAAATACGTGTGCATAGTGTTTAGGTTAAGTGAATTCTACATGCCCACAGGCTTGCCCAGGTCTGCCCCACCTACACGCCCTTCAATGTTCTATGGCTACGGCTAACTCTGAGAGCTTCAAGCTCTGCTCCTGGAATGTTCGAGGCCTGCAGAGGTTGGCTAAGAGGAAGGCGATTCTGACCTTTTTAAGGAGGGAGAATGTGTCGATTGCTTTTTTACAAGAAACTCATATGGGACCCAACGACACTGCTAAACTCCAAAAGAGCTGGGTAGGACAGGTCTTTGCTACAAACTATTCTACGTTTAGTAGGGGCGTGGCCATATTGATCAATAAAAATCTCCCCTTTAGACTTATAACTTCCTCTGTGGATAGCCAAGGTCGCTATGTGATTATCAAAGGGGTTCTTAAGGGTAAAGAAATGACATTTATGAATGTATACTGTCCCCCAGGCTATTCCCCTGACTTTCTATCCAAGATATTTGCTGAGTTTAATGGCCTGGCCTCTGAGAACGCCTTTGTGGGCGGGGACTTTAATTGTCACCTCATACCGTCTCTTGACAAACTCCCACCCAGTCTGGCTCCCCCCTCTAGGCAAGCAAAGACGCTCACCTCCCTATGCGAAGACACTGGATACTCAGATGTCTGGAGAACCCTTTGCCCATCAGAACTGAAGTTCACCTTTTTTAGCGGCCCACACAAGAGCAATAGTAGAATAGACTATTTCTTCATCCCTTCCTCTAAGCTCTTTCTAGTATCGTCCTGCACAATCGGAAGCATCGTTCTATCGGATCACGCCCCTATATACCTGGTCTACTCCCTGTCAGAAGAGAGAGCGCTGTCGAGGCATTGGCGCCTCAACCCATACCTCCTCAAAGATGATATATTTGTCTCCTATTTCGAATCGGAATTCAAAATGTTCTACTCAATTAACTTTCGCTCTACGGATAACCCGTCTCTACTCTGGGAAACATCTAAGGTCTTTTCTCGTGGACTGATTATATCTTATGTATCATCCAAGAAGCGCAAGAAAAATGAACAATGTAAACTTCCTGAATCCAAACTAGCCGACCTTGAAAATCAGCATGTTTCAAACCCAGCCCCGGCTGTGCTTATGGAGCTTACAGCCACCAGAGCGGCGCTAAACACTCTTCTGATCCAGGACGCAGAATATTCTCTTAAATTTGCCAAACAGAGAATGTACGAACACGGTGACAAGCCGGGTAGGTGCCTGGCTAACTTGGCAAAAAAAAGGGCTGACACCCAAGTAATAGCCTCAATCTCCGACTCCAACGGGGTCAGGTCCTTTGACACCAAAACTATTAATAAAGAGTTTGCCTCTTTCTATGCCCAACTCTATAGGACCGAGCGACCCGATGGTGCTCTCTCTGACATGCAGGCCTTCTTCGCTGAATTACGCCTCCCTAAGGTATCGAAAGATCAGAACTTGCTCCTTAACGCCCCAATTATGAAGGAAGAAGCTCTGGGCGCCCTTAAGGCTATGCCATCTGGTAAGGCTCCGGGCCCGGACGGTTTCGGATGCGAGTTTTATAAAGAGTTCGGTCATATTCTATTAGATCCCCTGCTGGCAATGCTTAATCACTCCGCTGAAGTGGGGATACTGCCCCAGTCTCTACGGGAGGCTAATATCTGCCTTCTCCTTAAGAAGGGTAAATGCCCTGAGGAGTGCGCCTCCTATAGGCCTATAGCCCTACTCAATTCGGACCAAAAGTTGCTTTCCAAGATCCTGTCCATGCGCCTGGAAAAAGTACTCCCTTTTATTATTAATGAAGATCAGACCGGTTTTATTAAGGGTAGGAACTCTACCGACAACATGAGACGGCTCCTCAATATCATCCAAATGACCCGTGAGACAGACCACCCCACTGTGGTTCTGTCTCTCGACGCGGAGAAGGCGTTTGACCGTGTAGAATGGCCGTATCTATTTTTAACCCTCGCTGAATTTGGCTTAGGTGACACCTTTATTGACTGGGTCAAGGTTCTTTACAACTCGCGGATGTCGGCGGTCCTGACTAATGGACTTAGGTCTAGCAACTTTCCTCTGCAGCGGGGGAACCCCCAGGGGGATCCTCTTAGCCCTTTACTATTCGACATGGCCATAGAACCACTCGCACAGGCCGTAAGGCAGTCAGCCGAGATCTCAGGTATTAGAGTGGGCGGGAGGGAGCACAAAATCACCCTTTACGCGGACGACGTGCTGATCTTTGTGTCTAAGCCTGACTCTTCAATTCCATGTCTAACCCGCATGATTTCCACATTTGGAACCTTCTCGGGGTACAAAATAAACTTTTCCAAATCCGAAGCAATGCCACTTGGGACACTCAAATCTATCCCGATACTGCCCGAGCCCTTCCCATTTCGCTGGTCGCCCTCCGGCTTCGTTTACCTAGGAGTATTTGTGACACCCACCTATGATACGTTGGCTAAGGCCAATTTTCCCCCTCTTTTAGACACCATAAGGGCAGACTTAGTTAGATGGGCCCCCTTACCGATCTCCTGGCTGGGTAGGATTGCCCTCATCAAGATGAACGTACTCCCCAGACTGTTGTACCCTCTTCAAATGATCCCAGTGCTGCTGACAAACAAGGTTATCAAGGTGCTGGAAGGCTGGCTAAGCTCATTCATTTGGAATGGGAAGAAACCGCGTCTGAAAATGGCCAAATTACAGATGGATAGTGAAGATGGGGGTCTAGACCTACCTAATATTAGACACTACCAGCTGGCGGCACACCTTAGGGTGATGGTCGGCTGGTTCAGAGCAGACCCACTGTCAATATGGCTGGACGTTGAATCCTCGCAATCTAAGTCCCCCTTGTGGAACCTACTATTTATCAAAGACTTTAGGTCTGTGAGGAAGGTGTGCTCCAACCCCATCACATTATGTTCCGTCAAGGCCTGGAAG
Source organism: Notolepis coatsorum (assembly GCF_963971535.1). Classification (NCBI taxonomy): domain Eukaryota; kingdom Metazoa; phylum Chordata; class Actinopteri; order Aulopiformes; family Paralepididae; genus Notolepis; species Notolepis coatsorum. The sequence continues at coordinate 116,373 of NW_028174327.1, read as the reverse complement.
ACTGTCCGTAAGGTGGAGGGCCGAGCCAAGCTGACCTCTCCTCTTACCCCGATTGTAGACAATCCCGACTTTAAGCCGAACCAGGTCGGCGGCGGCTTCAAGACCTGGTATAAGCAGGGCATAACCGATCTTGGCCACCTGTTTGATGGCCGGACCCTAATGTCCTTTACACAGCTGCAGCAGCGATATGGCCTATTGAAAGCGGATTTTTTTAGGTACCTACAAATTAGGCAGTTTATCACCAAGGACACCTCACTTTTAACTGACATCTCCACCTCGCAGGTGGAGAAGGCCCTCTCCTTACAGATCCCCAAAAAACAAATATCTATCTTCTATAGTACTCTGAACCTTAATTCATCTTTATCTTCCTATGTTACTAAACAGTCCTGGGAAGAGGATTTGGACATAGAAATCACAGATGCAGACTGGCAGGATACGTGGACCTACGCAAAAAAAATCTCGGTTTGTAACCGCACCAAGGCCATCCAAATTAGAATATTGCATCGCATTCATATTACCCCCGCCCGTAAAAGTAAAATGGATCCCAATACGTCCCCACTTTGCTTTAAATGCAAGATAGAGATTGGAAATCACGTCCACTGTTTTTGGACCTGTGTAAAACTACAGAGCTACTGGTACGACGTTGTAGAAGAACTGTCTGACATATTTCACACCCCCATCGAGCTGGATCCCCTCTGCCTTTTGCTGGGCCTCCCAGATATTCATGTTACCAATTCCAAACATAAGAGACTGTTCAATTTGTTGACATTTGCTGCTAGAAAGAACATCCTGTTGTTTTGGATCAAGGACGAGGTCCCGTCAAAGAGGTCATGGCACAATATCATAATGGAATGTATCCCCTGTGAGTATATTACGTGTATGCTGCATTCCAAGTTGGACACTTTTTATGAGATCTGGGACCCCTATCTGTCGCATATTGGGCCTGCACTGTCCACCACTGTACTCGCCGGGTTTCCCCATTACCAGTAACCTCCCACTGCTGCCTTGTTTTGTCTGACGGTACTGGCACTGTAAATACTGTACATGTCCTATTGACTACAGTGGCACTATACATGTTCTCTTGACTACAGTAATACTGTACATGTACCCTTGACTACAGTAATACTGTACATGTACCCTTGACTACAGTAATACTGTACATGTACCCTTGACTACAGTAATACTGTACATGTACTCTTGACTACAGTAATACTGTACATGTACCCTTGACTACAGTAATACTGTACATGTACTCTTGACTACAGTAATACTGTACATGTACCCTTGACTACAGTAATACTGTACATGTACTCTTGACTACAGTAATACTGTACATGTACCCTTGACTGCAGTAATACTGTACAGGCCCTCTTGACTACAGTAATACTGTACATTCCCACTTGACTACAATGATACTGTACATGTCCTCTTGGCTACAGTAGTGCGGTACATGTTCTCTTGACTACAGTAATGCTGTACATATACCTTTGACTACAGTAATGCGGTACATGTACCCTTGACTACAGTGGCACTATACATGTTCTCTTGACTACAGTGGCACTATACATGTTCTCTTGACTACAGTGGCACTATACATGTTCTCTTGACTACAGTAGTGCTGTACATGTACCCTTGACTACAGCAGTACTGTACATGTACCCTTGACTACAGCAGTACTGTACATGCCCACTTGACTACAGTGATACTGTACATGCCCTCTTGACTATAATAATACTGTACAGGCCCTCTTGACTATAATAATACTGTACAGGCCCACTTGACTACATTGATACTGTACGTGTCCTCTTGGCTGCAGTAGTACTGTACATGCACTCTGGGCTACTAGGGAATACACGGTCATATGCACACGTTCACAACACACATATATGCATGTACACATAAAACATATACATAGGTAAAGCACATGCACATATGGGTAGGTAGAACACACGTATATATAGCACACGAGATAAGGCGCACACGTGAAAGCCACACTTATTTTATTTTATTTTATTTATTTTATTTTCTATTGTCATTTCCTTATTTGCCTGTCTTGTATTGTTATTACTGTTGTTAGTGTCATTATTTTTATTATTATTGATGGTATTGTATTGTGATGTCTTGTTCTATGTTGAAAATTGAAAATAAAAACATCTATATAAAAAAAATAAAAATAAAAAATAGCTAAAAGTGGTGAGTGGAAGAAAAGAAAAAGAAACAAGTCCAATCGTGATGTTAATTAAATTAATTGGTTACAGTCCACAGTCCACAGCCCAGCTCCTCCAGTCCACGGCAGTTAGCCCGTCCTGGCCCTGCCTGGTTGTGGAGCCTGATTGCCACCGGCACAAAGGACTGCCCGAAGCCCCTCATCTGATCTTACCTCCTCTCATAAAGCCCCTCTCGTTAGGAGGAAACGATGCCTTACTTTCCTCGCTTGTGCCAGACGGCTATGTTTACCAAAATAACTCACCGTTGAGTCGTGTCTCACTTGCATGCAGATAACAAGTCACAGCGTAGGGTGTGTTCACGGCTCATAACCAAGCTGTTTATAGCCTTCCAGCCACTCGGCCCGGATTCTCTGCCTAACGAGTTGCAGAAACAAGAGAACGCTACTAATTACGAGTTCCTCTGAATGTAGTGTCGGCCTCTTTCATGTTTGAAGGGTTCATTAAAGTCATCCACCTTCATCTTCTCCTCTCCTCCTCCTCCTCCTCCTCCTCCTCCTCCTCCTCCTCCTCCTCCTCCTCCTCCTCCCTGTGTGTGTGTGTCTCTCATAATTGTGTGTGAGAGATTGATTGAAGAGTGTGATGGTGACAGAAAGCTCATTATATTCAAGCCACCTGCTGCGTATGTATAATAAATAATAATGAATGTTGGGTATGTGCGCGCACCAAGTCCTGTTATCCCTTTCACTACCGCACTACCAAACGGTTAACCCTTTCACTGGGACACGACAGCAGGTTAACTCTTTCACTGCCACACGACAAAAGGTTAACCCATTCACTACCACACTACAGAAGGTTAACCCTTTACTATCACACTACAGATGGTTAACCCTTTCACTACCACACTACAGAAGGTTAACCCTTTACTATCACACTACAGACGGTTAACCTTTCACTACCACACTACAGAAGGTTAACCCTTTACTATCACACTACAGATGGTTAACCCTTTCACTACCACACTACAGAAGGTTAACCCTTTACTATCACACTACAGACGGTTAACCTTTCACTACCACACTACAGACGGTTAACCTTTCACTACCACACTACAGAAGGTTAACCTTTCACTACCACACTACAGACGGTTAACCTTTCACTACCACACTACAGAAGGTTAACCCTTTCACTACCACACTACAGAAGGTTAACCCTTTCACTACCACACTACAGAAGGTTACCCTTTCACTACCACACTACAGAAGGTTAACCTTTCACTACCACACTACAGAAGGTTAACCCTTTCACTACCACACTACAGACGGTTAACCTTTCACTACCACACTACAGAAGGTTAACCTTTCACTACCACACTACAGAAGGTTAACCCTTTCACTACCACACTACATAAGGTTAACCCTTTACTATCACACTACAGACGGTTAACCTTTCACTACCACACTACAGAAGGTTAACCCTTTACTATCACACTACAGACGGTTAACCCTTTCACTACCACACTACAGACGGTTAACCTTTCACTACCACACTACTGAAGGTTAACCTTTCACTATCACACTACAGAAGGTTAACCTTTCACTACCACACTACAGAAGGTTAACCTTTCACTACCACACTACAGAAGGTTAACCTTTCACTATCACACTACAGAAGGTTAACCTTTCACTACCACACTACAGACGGTTAACCTTTCACTACCACACTACAGAAGGTTAACCTTTCACTACCACACTACAGACGGTTAACCTTTCACTACCACACTACAGACGGTTAACCTTTCACTACCACACTACAGACGGTTAACCTTTCACTACCACACTACAGAAGGTTAACCTTTCACTACCACACTACAGACGGTTAACCTTTCACTACCACACTACAGACGGTTAACCTTTCACTACCACACTACAGACGGTTAACCTTCTGTGGTGGTAGTGAAAGGGTTATAATTGCTGCAGCCAGCCGCCACACCCAGGACTGTGCCGTTATGATGAGATTTCAAACAGCTCCCTCTCTCTTCCAATCCTGTTCTCCCCCCCCCCCCCTTCCATCTCTTTGTTATTGTTTTCCCACTGTGTGTGCCCCCCCCATCCTTCTCTCTCTCACGTCTCGTCTCTTCCCCTCTTCCTCCTCGGTGCCCTGGCCGCCCCCCCACCCGTGTGTCCCCCTCCTCCTCCCCCTCCACACCTCCCCCGCTCCCTGATGCTATAAATACCCGACACACCGGTGAGTCATCGCCCAGACGTATCACTCGTTGCCCCTCCCTCTCTCCATCCCTCCCCTCCATCTCTCATCCCTCCCCTCCCTCTCTCCATCCCTCCCCTCCCTCTCTCCATCCCTCCATCCCTCCCCTCCATCTCTCATCCCTCCCCTCCCTCTCTCCATCTCTCCCCTCCTCTCTCCATCTCTCCATCTCTCATCCCTCCCCTCCCTCTCTCCATCTCTCATCCCTCCCCTCCCTCTCTCCATCTCTCCCCTCCTCTCTCCATCTCTCCATCCCTCCCCTCCTCTCTCCATCCCTCCCCTCCTCTCTCCATCTCTCCATCCCTCCCTCTCTCTCCATCTTTCCATCCCTCCCCTCCTCTCTCCATCCCTCCCCTCCTCACTCCATCCCTCCCCTCCTCTCTCCATCTCTCCCCTCCTCTCTCCATCCCTCCCCTTCTCTCTCCATCTCTCCCCTGCTCTCTCCATCTCTCCATCCCTCCCCTTCTCTCTCCATCTCTCCCCTCCTCTCTCCATCTCTCCATCCCTCCCCTCCTCTCCATCCCTCCCCTTCTCTCTCCATCTCTCCCTCCCCTCCTCTCTCCATCCCTCCCCTCCTCTCTCCATCCCTCCCCTCCCTCTCTCCATCCCTCCCCTCCTCTCTCCATCTCTCCATCCCCTCCCTCCATCTCTCCCCTCCCTCTCTCCATCCCTCCCCTCTCTCTCTCTCCATCCCTCCCCTCCTCTCCCCATCCCTCCAACCCTCCCTTCCTCTCAATCTTTCTCCCACACTCTCATTACGGACTTCACACGTCGCCCCCCCGTTGTCACTTTGGCCCCCTTGCCGTGTTCATTATGACCCAGTGAGTGGAGACCTGGCCCGCTTGACCCCGAGCCGCCAGAGGTCAGCTGAGCACACAGTTCATCACCGACAGTGACGGAGCCGACAACGCACAGACATTTTATTAAGGATCAAGGGCTTCAGCACTGTTCCCTACAGTAACTAAGACCCAGTCTGTTCCCTACAGTAACTAAGACCCAGTCTGTTCCCTACAGTAACTAAGACCCAGCCTGTTCCCTACAGTAACTAAGACCCAGTCTGTTCCCTACAGTAACTAAGACCCAGTCAGTCTGTTCCCTACAGTAGCTAAGACCCAGTCTGTTCCCTACAGTAACTAAGACCCAGTCTGTTCCCTACAGTAACTAAGACCCAGTCTGTTCCCTACAGTAACTAAGACCCAGTCTGTTCCCTACAGTAACTAAGACCCAGTCTGTTCCCTACAGTAACTAAGACCCAGTCAGTCTGTTCCCTACAGTAACTAAGACCCAGTCAGTCTGTTCCCTACAGTAACTAAGACCCAGTCAGTCTGTTCCCTACAGTAACTAAGACCCAGTCTGTTCCCTACAGTAACTAAGACCCAGTCAGTCTGTTCCCTACAGTAACTAAGACCCAGTCTGTTCCCTACAGTAGCTAAGACCCAGTCTGTTCCCTACAGTAACTAAGACCCAGTCTGTTCCCTACAGTAGCTAAGACCCAGTCTGTTCCCTACAGTAACTAAGACCCAGTCTGTTCCCTACAGTAGCTAAGATCCAGTCTGTTCCCTACAGTAATTAAGACCCAGTCTGTTCCCTACAGTAGCTAAGACCCAGTCTGTTCCCTACAGTAACTAAGACCCAGTCTGTTCCCTACAGTAACTAAGACCCAGTCTGTTCCCTACAGTAACTAAGACCCAGTCTGTTCCCTACAGTAACTAAGACCCAGTCTGTTCCCTACAGTAACTAAGACCCAGTCTGTTCCCTACAGTAGCTAAGACCCAGTCTGTTCCCTACAGTAACTAAGACCCAGTCTGTTCCCTACAGTAGCTAAGACCCAGTCTGTTCCCTACAGTAGCTAAGACCCAGTCTGTTCCCTACAGTAGCTAAGACCCAGTCTGTTACCTACAGTAACTAAGACCCAGTCTGTTCCCTACAGTAGCTAAGACCCAGTCTGTTCCCTACAGTAGCTAAGACCCAGTCTGTTCCCTACAGTAGCTAAGACCCAGTCTGTTCCCTACAGTAACTAAGACCCAGTCTGTTCCCTACAGTAACTAAGACCCAGTCAGTCTGTTCCCTACAGTAGCTAAGACCCAGTCTGTTCCCTACAGTAGCTAAGACCCAGTCTGTTACCTACAGTAACTAAGACCCAGCCTGTTCCCTACAGTAGCTAAGACCCAGTCTGTTCCCTACAGTAGCTAAGACCCAGTCTGTTCCCTACAGTAGCTAAGACCCAGTCTGTTCCCTACAGTAGCTAAGACCCAGTCTGTTCCCTACAGTAACTAAGACCCAGTCTGTTCCCTACAGTAACTAAGACCCAGTCAGTCTGTTCCCTACAGTAACTAAGACCCAGTCTGTTCCCTACAGTAGCTAAGACCCAGTCTGTTCCCTACAGTAGCTAAGACCCAGTCTGTTCCCTACAGTAACTAAGACCCAGTCTGTTCCCTACAGTAACTAAGACCCAGTCTGTTCCCTACAGTAGCTAAGACCCAGTCTGTTCCCTACAGTAGCTAAGACCCAGTCTGTTCCCTACAGTAACTAAGACCCAGTCTGTTCCCTACAGTAACTAAGACCCAGTCTGTTCCCTACAGTAACTAAGACCCAGTCTGTTCCCTACAGTAACTAAGACCCAGTCAGTCTGTTCCCTACAGTAGCTAAGACCCAGTCTGTTCCCTACAGTAACTAAGACCCAGTCTGTTCCCTACAGTAGCTAAGACCCAGTCTGTTCCCTACAGTAGCTAAGACCCAGTCTGTTCCCTACAGTAGCTAAGACCCAGTCTGTTCCCTACAGTAACTAAGACCCAGTCTGTTCCCTACAGTAACTAAGACCCAGTCTGTTCCCTACAGTAACTAAGACTCAGTCTGTTCCCTACAGTAACTAAGACCCAGTCTGTTCCCTACAGTAACTAAGACCCAGTCTGTTCCCTACAGTAGCTAAGACCCAGTCTGTTCCCTACAGTAACTAAGACCCAGTCTGTTCCCTACAGTAACTAAGACCCAGTCTGTTCCCTACAGTAACTAAGACCCAGTCTGTTCCCTACAGTAACTAAGACCCAGTCTGTTCCCTACAGTAACTAAGACCCAGTCTGTCTGTTCCCTACAGTAACTAAGACCCAGTCAGTCTGTTCCCTACAGTAACTAAGACCCAGTCTGTTCCCTACAGTAACTAAGACCCAGTCTGTTCCCTACAGTAGCTAAGACCCAGTCTGTTCCCTACAGTAACTAAGACCCAGTCTGTTCCCTACAGTAACTAAGACCCAGTCAGTCTGTTCCCTACAGTAGCTAAGACCCAGTCTGTTCCCTACAGTAACTAAGACCCAGTCTGTTCCCTACAGTAGCTAAGACCCAGTCTGTTCCCTACAGTAGCTAAGACCCAGTCTGTTCCCTACAGTAGCTAAGACCCAGTCTGTTCCCTACAGTAACTAAGACCCAGTCAGTCTGTTCCCTACAGTAACTAAGACCCAGTCTGTTCCCTACAGTAGCTAAGACCCAGTCTGTTCCCTACAGTAGCTAAGACCCAGTCAGTCTGTTCCCTACAGTAGCTAAGACCCAGTCTGTTCCCTACAGCAGCTAAGACCCAGTCTGTTCCTTACAGTAGCTAAGACCCAGTCTGTTCCCTACAGTAACTAAGACCCAGTCTGTTCCCTACAGTAACTAAGACCCAGTATGTTCCCTACAGTAGCTAAGACCCAGTCTGTTCCCTACTGTAACTAAGACCCAGTCTGTTCCCTACAGTAACTAAGACCCAGTCTGTTCCCTACAGTAGCTAAGACCCAGTCTGTTCCCTACAGTAACTAAGACCCAGTCTGTTCCCTACAGTAGCTAAGACCCAGTCTGTTCCCTACTGTAACTAAGACCCAGTATGTTCCCCACAGTAACTAAGACCCAGTATGTTCCCTACAGTAGCTAATACCCAGTCTGTTCCCTACAGTAGCTAAGACCCAGTCTGTTCCCTACAGTAGCTAAGACCCAGTCTGTTCCCTACAGTAGCTAAGACCCAGTCTGTTCCCTACAGTAACTAAGACCCAGTCTGTTCCCTACAGTAGCTAAGACCCAGTCTGTTCCCTACAGTAGCTAAGACCCAGTCTGTTCCCTACAGTAACTAAGACCCAGTCTGTTCCCTACAGTAGCTAAGACCCAGTCTGTTCCCTACAGTAGCTAAGACCCAGTCTGTTCCCTACAGTAACTAAGACCCAGTCTGTTCCCTACAGTAGCTAAGACCCAGTCTGTTCCCTACTGTAACTAAGACCCAGTCTGTTCCCTACAGTAACTAAGACCCAGTCTGTTCCCTACAGTAGCTAAGACCCAATCTGTTCCCTACAGTAGCTAAGACCCAGTCTGTTCCCTACAGTAGCTAAGACCCAGTCTGTTCCCTACTGTAGCTAAGACCCAGTCTGTTCCCTACAGTAGCTAAGACCCAGTCTGTTCCCTACAGTAGCTAAGACCCAGTCTGTCTGTTCCCTACAGTAGCTAAGACCCAGTCTGTTCCCTACAGTAACTAAGACCCAGTCTGTCTATTCCCTACAGTAACTAAGACCCAGTCTGTTCCCTACAGTAGCTAAGACACAGTCTGTTCCCTACAGTAGCTAAGACCCAGTCTGTCTGTTCCCTACAGTAGCTAAGACCCAGTCTGTTCCCTACAGTAACTAAGACCCAGTCTGTTCCCTACAGTAACTAAGACCCAGTCTGTCTGTTCCCTACAGTAGCTAAGACCCAGTCTGTTCCCTACAGTAACTAAGACCCAGTCTGTTCCCTACAGTAGCTAAGACCCAGTCTGTTCCCTACAGTAACTAAGACCCAGTCTGTTCCCTACAGTAGCTAAGACCCAGTCTGTTCCCTACAGTAACTAAGACCCAGTCTGTTCCCTACAGTAGCTAAGACCCAGTCTGTTCCCTACTGTAACTAAGACCCAGTCTGTTCCCTACAGTAACTAAGACCCAGTCTGTTCCCTACAGTAGCTAAGACCCAGTCTGTTCCCTACAGTAACTAAGACCCAGTCTATTCCCTACAGTAGCTAAGACCCAGTCTGTTCCCTACTGTAGCTAAGACCCAGTCAGTCTGTTCCCTACAGTAGCTAAGACCCAGTCTGTTCCCTACAGTAGCTAAGACCCAGTCTGTTCCCTACTGTAGCTAAGACCCAGTCTGTTCCCTACAGTAACTAAGACCCAGTCTGTTCCCTACAGTAACTAAGACCCAGTCAGTCTGTTCCCTACAGTAACTAAGACCCAGTCTGTTCCCTACAGTAACTAAGACCCAGTCAGTCTGTTCCCTACAGTAACTAAGACCCAGTCTGTTCCCTACAGTAACTAAGACCCAGTCAGTCTGTTCCCTACAGTAGCTAAGACCCAGTCTGTTCCCTACAGTAACTAAGACCCAGTCAGTCTGTTCCCTACAGTAGCTAAGACCCAGTATGTTCCCTACAGTAGCTAAGACCCAGTCTGTTCCCTACAGTAGCTAAGACCCAGTCTGTTCCCTACAGTAGCTAAGACCCAGTCTGTTCCCTACAGTAACTAAGACCCAGTCTGTCTGTTCCCTACAGTAACTAAGACCCAGTCAGTCTGTTCCCTACAGTAACTAAGACCCAGTCTGTTCCCTACAGTAGCTAAGACCCAGTCTGTTCCCTACAGTAGCTAAGACCCAGTATGTTCCCTACAGTAACTAAGACCCAGTCTGTTCCCTACAGTAGCTAAGACCCAGTCTGTTCCCTACAGTAGCTAAGACCCAGTCTGTTCCCTACAGTAGCTAAGACCCAGTCTGTTCCCTACAGTAGCTAAGACCCAGTCTGTTCCCTACAGTAGCTAAGACCCAGTCTGTTCCCTACAGTAACTAAGACCCAGTCTGTTCCCTACAGTAGCTAAGACCCAGTCTGTTCCCTACAGTAGCTAAGACCCAGTCTGTTCCCTACAGTAGCTAAGACCCAGTCTGTTCCCTACAGTAGCTAAGACCCAGTCTGTTCCCTACAGTAACTAAGACCCAGTCTGTTCCCTACAGTAGCTAAGACCCAGTCTGTTCCCTACAGTAACTAAGACCCAGTCTTTTCCCTACAGTAGCTAAAACCCAGTCTGTTCCCTACAGTAGCTAAGACCCAGTCTGTTCCCTACAGTAGCTAAGACCCAGTCTGTTCCCTACAGTAGCTAAGACCCAGTCTGTCTGTTCCCTACAGTAACTAAGACCCAGTCTGTTCCCTACAGTAGCTAAGACCCAGTCTGTTCCCTACAGTAGCTAAGACCCAGTCTGTTCCCTACAGTAGCTAAGACCCAGTCTGTTCCCTACAGTAGCTAAGACCCAGTCTGTTCCCTACAGTAACTAAGACCCAGTCTGTTCCCTACAGTAGCTAAGACCCAGTCTGTTCCCTACAGTAACTAAGACCCAGTCTTTTCCCTACAGTAGCTAAGACCCAGTCTGTTCCCTACAGTAGCTAAGACCCAGTCTGTTCCCTACAGTAGCTAAGACCCAGTCTGTTCCCTACATTAGCTAAGACCCAGTCTGTCTGTTCCCTACAGTAACTAAGACCCAGTCTGTTCCCTACAGTAGCTAAGACCCAGTCTGTTCCCTACAGTAGCTAAGACCCAGTCTGTTCCCTACAGTAGCTAAGACCCAGTCTGTTCCCTACAGTAACTAAGACCCAGTCTGTTCCCTACAGTAGCTAAGACCCAGTCTGTTCCCTACAGTAGCTAAGACCCAGTCTGTTCCCTACAGTAACTAAGACCCAGTCTGTTCCCTACAGTAACTAAGACCCAGTCAGTTCACTACAGTAACTAAGACCCAGTCAGTCTGTTCCCTACAGTAACTAAGACCCAGTCTGTTCCCTACAGTAACTAAGACCCAGTCTGTTCCCTACAGTAACTAAGACCCAGTCTGTTCCCTACAGTAACTAAGACCCAGTCTGTTCCCTACAGTAGCTAAGACCCAGTCTGTTCCCTACAGTAACTAAGACCCAGTCTGTTCCCTACAGTAACTAAGACCCAGTCTGTTCCCTACAGTAACTAAGACCCAGTCTGTTCCCTACAGTAGCTAAGACCCAGTCTGTTCCCTACAGTAACTAAGACCCAGTCTGTTCCCTACAGTAACTAAGACCCAGTCTGTCTGTTCCATACAGTAGCTAAGACCCAGTCTGTTCCCTACAGTAACTAAGACCCAGTCTGTTCCCTACAGTAACTAAGACCCAGTCTGTCTGTTCCCTACAGTAGCTAAGACCCAGTCTGTTCCCTACAGTAACTAAGACCCAGTCTGTTCCCTACAGTAACTAAGACCCAGTCTGTTCCCTACAGTAACTAAGACCCAGTCTGTTCCCTACAGTAACTAAGACCCAGTCTGTTCCCTACAGTAACTAAGACCCAGTCTGTTCCCTACAGTAGCTAAGACCCAGTCTGTTCCCTACAGTAGCTAAGACCCAGTCTGTCTGTTCCCTACAGTAACTAAGACCCAGTCTGTTCCCTACAGTAGCTAAGACCCAGTCTGTTCCCTACAGTAGCTAAGACCCAGTCTGTCTGTTCCCTACAGTAGCTAAGACCCAGTCTGTCTGTTCCCTACAGTAGCTAAGACCCAGTCTGTTCCCTACAGTAACTAAGACCCAGTCTGTCTGTTCCCTACAGTAGCTAAGACCCAGTCTGTTCCCTACAGTAACTAAGACCCAGTCTGTTCCCTACAGTAACTAAGACCCAGTCTGTTCCCTACAGTAACTAAGACCCAGTCTGTTCCCTACAGTAACTAAGACCCAGTATGTTCCCTACAGTAATTAAGACCCAGTCTGTTCCCTACAGTAACTAAGACCCAGTCTGTTCCCTACAGTAGCGAAGACCCAGTCTGTTCCCTACAGTAACTAAGACCCAGTCTGTTCCCTACAGTAACTAAGACCCAGTCTGTTCCCTACAGTAACTAAGACCCAGTCTGTTCCCTACAGTAACTAAGACCCAGTCTGTTCCCTACAGTAACTAATACCCAGTCTGTTCCCTACAGCAGCTAAGACCCAGTCTGTTCCCTACAGTAACTAAGACCCAGTCTGTTCCCTACAGTAGCTAAGACTCAGTCTGTTCCCTACAGTAACTAAGACCCAGTCTGTTCCCTACAGTAACTAAGACCCAGTCTGTTCCCTACAGTAGCTAAGACCCAGTCTGTTCCCTACAGTAGCTAAGACCCAGTCTGTTCCCTACAGTAGCTAAGACCCAGTCTGTTCCCTACAGTAACTAAGACCCAGTCTGTTCCCTACAGTAACTAAGACCCAGTCTGTTCCCTACAGTAGCTAAGACCCAGTCTGTTCCCTACAGTAACTAAGACCCAGTCTGTTCCCTACAGCAGCTAAGACCCAGTCTGTTCCCTACAGCAGCTAAGACCCAGTCTGTTCCCTACAGTAACTAAGACCCAGTCTGTTCCCTACAGTAGCTAAGACCCAGTCTGTTCCCTACAGTAACTAAGACCCAGTCTGTTCCCTACAGTAACTAAGACCCAGTCTGTTCCCTACAGTAACTAAGACCCAGTCTGTTCCCTACAGTAACTAAGACCCAGTCTGTTCCCTACAGTAACTAAGACCCAGTCTGTTCCCTACAGTAACTAAGACCCAGTCTGTTCCCTACAGCAGCTAAGACCCAGTCTGTTCCCTACAGTAACTAAGACCCAGTCTGTTCCCTACAGTAGCTAAGACCCAGTCTATTCCCTACAGTAACTAAGACCCAGCCTGTTCCCTACAGTAGCTAAGACCCAGTCTGTTCCCTACAGCAGCTAAGACCCAGTATGTTCCCTACAGTAACTAAGACCCAGTCTGTCTGTTCCCTACAGTAACTAAGACCCAGTCTGTTCCCTACAGCAGCTAAGACCCAGTCTGTTCCCTACAGTAACTAAGACCCAGTCTGTTCCCTACAGTAGCTAAGACCCAGTCTGTTCCCTACAGTAACTAAGACCCAGTCTGTTCCCTACAGCAGCTAAGACCCAGTCTGTTCCCTACAGTAGCTAAGACCCAGGCTGTTCCCTACAGTAACTAAGACCCAGTATGTTCCCTACAGTAGCTAAGACCCAGTCTGTTCCCTACAGTAGCTAATACCCAGTCTGTTCCCTACAGTAGCTAATACCCAGTCTGTTCCCTACAGTAGCTAAGACCCAGTCTGTTCCCTACAGTAGCTAAGACCCAGTCTGTTCCCTACAGTAGCTAAGACCCAATCAGTCTGTTCCCTACAGTAGCTAAGACCCAATCAGTCTGTTCCCTACAGTAGCTAAGACCCAGTCTGTTCCCTACAGTAACTAAGACCCAGTCTGTTCCCTACAGTAGCTAAGACCCAATCAGTCTGTTCCCTACAGTAGCTAAGACCCAGTCTGTTCCCTACAGTAGCTAAGACCCAATCAGTCTGTTCCCTACAGTAGCTAAGACCCAGTCTGTTCCCTACAGTAGCTAAGACCCAGTCTGTTCCCTACAGTAGCTAAGACCCAGTCTGTTCCCTACAGTAGCTAAGACCCAGTCTGTTCCCTACAGTAACTAAGACCCAGTCTGTTCCCTACAGTAGCTAAGACCCAGTCTGTTCCCTACAGTAACTAAGACCCAGTCTGTTCCCTACAGTAGCTAAGACCCAGTCTGTTCCCTACAGTAACTAAGACCCAGTCTGTTCCCTACAGTAGCTAAGACCCAGTCTGTTCACTACAGTAACTAAGACCCAGTCTGTTCCCTAGAGTAACTAAGACCCAGTCTGTTCCCTACAGTAACTAAGACCCAGTCAGTCTGTTAACTACAGTAGCTAAGACCCAGTCTGTTCCCTACAGTAACTAAGACCCAGTCTGTTCCCTACAGTAGCTAAGACCCAGTCTGTTCCCTACAGTAACTAAGACCCAGTCAGTCTGTTCCCTACAGTAACTAAGACCCAGTCTGTTCCCTACAGTAACTAAGACCCAGTCAGTCTGTTCCCTACAGTAGCTAAGACCCAGTCAGTCTGTTCCCTACAGTAGCTAAGACCCAGTCTGTTCCCTACAGTAACTAAGACCCAGTCTGTTCCCTACAGTAACTAAGACCCAGTCAGTCTGTTCCCTACAGTAGCTAAGACCCAGTCTGTTCCCTACAGTAACTAAGACCCAGTCTGTTCCCTAGAGTAACTAAGACCCAGTCAGTCTGTTCCCTACAGTAGCTAAGACCCAGTCAGTCTGTTCCCTACAGTAGCTAAGACCCAGTCTGTTCCCTACAGTAACTAAGACCCAGTCTGTTCCCTACAGTAACTAAGACCCAGTCAGTCTGTTCCCTACAGTAGCTAAGACCCAGTCTGTTCCCTACAGTAACTAAGACCCAGTCAGTCTGTTCCCTACAGTAACTAAGACCCAGTCAGTCTGTTCCCTACAGTAACTAAGACCCAGTATGTTCCCTACAGTAGCTAAGACCCAGTCTGTTCCCTACAGTAACTAAGACCCAGTCTGTTCCCTACAGTAGCTAAGACCCAGTCTGTTCCCTACAGTAGCTAAGACCCAGTCTGTTCCCTACAGTAACTAAGACCCAGTCTGTTCCCTACAGTAACTAAGACCCAGTCTGTTCACTACAGTAACTAAGACCCAGTCAGTCTGTTCCCTACAGTAGCTAAGACCCAGTCTGTTCCCTACAGTAGCTAAGACCCAGTCTGTTCCCTACAGTAACTAAGACCCAGTCTGTTCACTCCAGTAACTAAGACCCAGTCTGTCTGTTCCCTACAGTAACTAAGACCCAGTCAGTCTGTTCCCTACAGTAGCTAAGACCCAGTCTGTTCCCTACAGTAACTAAGACCCAGTCAGTCTGTTCCCTACAGTAGCTAAGACCCAGTCTGTTCCCTACAGTAACTAATACCCAGTCAGTCTGTTCCCTACAGTAACTAAGACCCAGTCTGTTCCCTACAGTAACTAAGACCCAGTCTGTTCCCTACAGTAACTAAGACCCAGTCTGTTCCCTACAGTAACTAAGACCCAGTCAGTCTGTTCCCTACAGTAACTAAGACCCAGTCTGTTCCCTACAGTAGCTAAGACCCAGTCTGTTCCCTACAGTAACTAAGACCCAGTCAGTCTGTTCCCTACAGTAGCTAAGACCCAGTCTGTTCCCTACAGTAACTAAGACCCAGTCTGTTCCCTACAGTAGCTAAGACCCAGTCTGTTCCCTACAGTAGCTAAGACCCAGTCTGTTCCCTACAGTAGCTAAGACCCAGTCTGTTCCCTACAGTAGCTAAGACCCAGTCTGTCTGTTCCCTACAGTAACTAAGACCCAGTCTGTTCCCTACAGTAGCTAAGACCCAGTCTGTTCCCTACAGTAGCTAAGACCCAGTCTGTTCCCTACAGTAGCTAAGACCCAGTCTGTTCCCTACAGTAACTAAGACCCAGTCTGTTCCCTACAGTAGCTAAGACCCAGTCTGTTCCCTACAGTAGCTAAGACCCAGTCTGTTCCCTACAGTAGCTAAGACCCAGTCTGTTCCCTACAGTAGCTAAGACCCAGTCTGTTCCCTACAGTAACTAAGACCCAGTCTGTTCCCTACAGTAGCTAAGACCCAGTCTGTTCCCTACAGTAACTAAGACCCAGTCTTTTCCCTACAGTAGCTAAGACCCAGTCTGTTCCCTACAGTAGCTAAGACCCAGTCTGTTCCCTACAGTAGCTAAGACCCAGTCTGTTCCCTACAGTAGCTAAGACCCAGTCTGTCTGTTCCCTACAGTAACTAAGACCCAGTCTGTTCCCTACAGTAGCTAAGACCCAGTCTGTTCCCTACAGTAGCTAAGACCCAGTCTGTTCCCTACAGTAGCTAAGACCCAGTCTGTTCCCTACAGTAACTAAGACCCAGTCTGTTCCCTACAGTAGCTAAGACCCAGTCTGTTCCCTACAGTAGCTAAGACCCAGTCTGTTCCCTACAGTAACTAAGACCCAGTCTGTTCCCTACAGTAACTAAGACCCAGTCAGTTCACTACAGTAACTAAGACCCAGTCAGTCTGTTCCCTACAGTAACTAAGACCCAGTCTGTTCCCTACAGTAACTAAGACCCAGTCTGTTCCCTACAGTAACTAAGACCCAGTCTGTTCCCTACAGTAACTAAGACCCAGTCTGTTCCCTACAGTAGCTAAGACCCAGTCTGTTCCCTACAGTAACTAAGACCCAGTCTGTTCCCTACAGTAACTAAGACCCAGTCTGTTCCCTACAGTAACTAAGACCCAGTCTGTTCCCTACAGTAGCTAAGACCCAGTCTGTTCCCTACAGTAACTAAGACCCAGTCTGTTCCCTACAGTAACTAAGACCCAGTCTGTCTGTTCCATACAGTAGCTAAGACCCAGTCTGTTCCCTACAGTAACTAAGACCCAGTCTGTTCCCTACGGTAACTAAGACCCAGTCTGTCTGTTCCCTACAGTAGCTAAGACCCAGTCTGTTCCCTACAGTAACTAAGACCCAGTCTGTTCCCTACAGTAACTAAGACCCAGTCTGTTCCCTACAGTAACTAAGACCCAGTCTGTTCCCTACAGTAACTAAGACCCAGTCTGTTCCCTACAGTAACTAAGACCCAGTCTGTTCCCTACAGTAGCTAAGACCCAGTCTGTTCCCTACAGTAGCTAAGACCCAGTCTGTCTGTTCCCTACAGTAACTAAGACCCAGTCTGTTCCCTACAGTAGCTAAGACCCAGTCTGTTCCCTACAGTAGCTAAGACCCAGTCTGTCTGTTCCCTACAGTAGCTAAGACCCAGTCTGTCTGTTCCCTACAGTAGCTAAGACCCAGTCTGTTCCCTACAGTAACTAAGACCCAGTCTGTCTGTTCCCTACAGTAGCTAAGACCCAGTCTGTTCCCTACAGTAACTAAGACCCAGTCTGTTCCCTACAGTAACTAAGACCCAGTCTGTTCCCTACAGTAACTAAGACCCAGTATGTTCCCTACAGTAATTAAGACCCAGTCTGTTCCCTACAGTAACTAAGACCCAGTCTGTTCCCTACAGTAGCGAAGACCCAGTCTGTTCCCTACAGTAACTAAGACCCAGTCTGTTCCCTACAGTAACTAAGACCCAGTCTGTTCCCTACAGTAACTAAGACCCAGTCTGTTCCCTACAGTAACTAAGACCCAGTCTGTTCCCTACAGTAACTAAGACCCAGTCTGTTCCCTACAGCAGCTAAGACCCAGTCTGTTCCCTACAGTAACTAAGACCCAGTCTGTTCCCTACAGTAGCTAAGACCCAGTCTGTTCCCTACAGTAACTAAGACCCAGTCTGTTCCCTACAGTAACTAAGACCCAGTCTGTTCCCTACAGTAACTAAGACCCAGTCTGTTCCCTACAGTAGCTAAGACCCAGTCTGTTCCCTACAGTAGCTAAGACCCAGTCTGTTCCCTACAGTAGCTAAGACCCAGTCTGTTCCCTACAGTAACTAAGACCCAGTCTGTTCCCTACAGTAACTAAGACCCAGTCTGTTCCCTACAGTAGCTAAGACCCAGTCTGTTCCCTACAGTAACTAAGACCCAGTCTGTTCCCTACAGCAGCTAAGACCCAGTCTGTTCCCTACAGCAGCTAAGACCCAGTCTGTTCCCTACAGTAACTAAGACCCAGTCTGTTCCCTACAGTAGCTAAGACCCAGTCTGTTCCCTACAGTAACTAAGACCCAGTCTGTTCCCTACAGTAACTAAGACCCAGTCTGTTCCCTACAGTAACTAAGACCCAGTCTGTTCCCTACAGTAACTAAGACCCAGTCTGTTCCCTACAGTAACTAAGACCCAGTCTGTTCCCTACAGTAACTAAGACCCAGTCTGTTCCCTACAGCAGCTAAGACCCAGTCTGTTCCCTACAGTAACTAAGACCCAGTCTGTTCCCTACAGTAGCTAAGACCCAGTCTATTCCCTACAGTAACTAAGACCCAGCCTGTTCCCTACAGTAGCTAAGACCCAGTCTGTTCCCTACAGCAGCTAAGACCCAGTATGTTCCCTACAGTAACTAAGACCCAGTCTGTCTGTTCCCTACAGTAACTAAGACCCAGTCTGTTCCCTACAGCAGCTAAGACCCAGTCTGTTCCCTACAGTAACTAAGACCCAGTCTGTTCCCTACAGTAGCTAAGACCCAGTCTGTTCCCTACAGTAACTAAGACCCAGTCTGTTCCCTACAGCAGCTAAGACCCAGTCTGTTCCCTACAGTAGCTAAGACCCAGGCTGTTCCCTACAGTAACTAAGACCCAGTATGTTCCCTACAGTAGCTAAGACCCAGTCTGTTCCCTACAGTAGCTAATACCCAGTCTGTTCCCTACAGTAGCTAATACCCAGTCTGTTCCCTACAGTAGCTAAGACCCAGTCTGTTCCCTACAGTAGCTAAGACCCAGTCTGTTCCCTACAGTAGCTAAGACCCAATCAGTCTGTTCCCTACAGTAGCTAAGACCCAATCAGTCTGTTCCCTACAGTAGCTAAGACCCAGTCTGTTCCCTACAGTAACTAAGACCCAGTCTGTTCCCTACAGTAGCTAAGACCCAATCAGTCTGTTCCCTACAGTAGCTAAGACCCAGTCTGTTCCCTACAGTAGCTAAGACCCAATCAGTCTGTTCCCTACAGTAGCTAAGACCCAGTCTGTTCCCTACAGTAGCTAAGACCCAGTCTGTTCCCTACAGTAGCTAAGACCCAGTCTGTTCCCTACAGTAGCTAAGACCCAGTCTGTTCCCTACAGTAACTAAGACCCAGTCTGTTCCCTACAGTAGCTAAGACCCAGTCTGTTCCCTACAGTAACTAAGACCCAGTCTGTTCCCTACAGTAGCTAAGACCCAGTCTGTTCCCTACAGTAACTAAGACCCAGTCTGTTCCCTACAGTAGCTAAGACCCAGTCTGTTCCCTACAGTAACTAAGACCCAGTCTGTTCCCTACAGTAACTAAGACCCAGTCTGTCTGTTCCATACAGTAGCTAAGACCCAGTCTGTTCCCTACAGTAACTAAGACCCAGTCTGTTCCCTACAGTAACTAAGACCCAGTCTGTCTGTTCCCTACAGTAGCTAAGACCCAGTCTGTTCCCTACAGTAACTAAGACCCAGTCTGTTCCCTACAGTAACTAAGACCCAGTCTGTTCCCTACAGTAACTAAGACCCAGTCTGTTCCCTACAGTAACTAAGACCCAGTCTGTTCCCTACAGTAACTAAGACCCAGTCTGTTCCCTACAGTAGCTAAGACCCAGTCTGTTCCCTACAGTAGCTAAGACCCAGTCTGTCTGTTCCCTACAGTAACTAAGACCCAGTCTGTTCCCTACAGTAGCTAAGACCCAGTCTGTTCCCTACAGTAGCTAAGACCCAGTCTGTCTGTTCCCTACAGTAGCTAAGACCCAGTCTGTCTGTTCCCTACAGTAGCTAAGACCCAGTCTGTTCCCTACAGTAACTAAGACCCAGTCTGTCTGTTCCCTACAGTAGCTAAGACCCAGTCTGTTCCCTACAGTAACTAAGACCCAGTCTGTTCCCTACAGTAACTAAGACCCAGTCTGTTCCCTACAGTAACTAAGACCCAGTCTGTTCCCTACAGTAACTAAGACCCAGTATGTTCCCTACAGTAATTAAGACCCAGTCTGTTCCCTACAGTAACTAAGACCCAGTCTGTTCCCTACAGTAGCGAAGACCCAGTCTGTTCCCTACAGTAACTAAGACCCAGTCTGTTCCCTACAGTAACTAAGACCCAGTCTGTTCCCTACAGTAACTAAGACCCAGTCTGTTCCCTACAGTAACTAAGACCCAGTCTGTTCCCTACAGTAACTAAGACCCAGTCTGTTCCCTACAGCAGCTAAGACCCAGTCTGTTCCCTACAGTAACTAAGACCCAGTCTGTTCCCTACAGTAGCTAAGACCCAGTCTGTTCCCTACAGTAACTAAGACCCAGTCTGTTCCCTACAGTAACTAAGACCCAGTCTGTTCCCTACAGTAACTAAGACCCAGTCTGTTCCCTACAGTAGCTAAGACCCAGTCTGTTCCCTACAGTAGCTAAGACCCAGTCTGTTCCCTACAGTAGCTAAGACCCAGTCTGTTCCCTACAGTAACTAAGACCCAGTCTGTTCCCTACAGTAACTAAGACCCAGTCTGTTCCCTACAGTAGCTAAGACCCAGTCTGTTCCCTACAGCAGCTAAGACCCAGTCTGTTCCCTACAGTAACTAAGACCCAGTCTGTTCCCTACAGTAGCTAAGACCCAGTCTGTTCCCTACAGTAACTAAGACCCAGTCTGTTCCCTACAGTAACTAAGACCCAGTCTGTTCCCTACAGTAACTAAGACCCAGTCTGTTCCCTACAGTAACTAAGACCCAGTCTGTTCCCTACAGTAACTAAGACCCAGTCTGTTCCCTACAGTAACTAAGACCCAGTCTGTTCCCTACAGCAGCTAAGACCCAGTCTGTTCCCTACAGTAACTAAGACCCAGTCTGTTCCCTACAGTAGCTAAGACCCAGTCTATTCCCTACAGTAACTAAGACCCAGCCTGTTCCCTACAGTAGCTAAGACCCAGTCTGTTCCCTACAGCAGCTAAGACCCAGTATGTTCCCTACAGTAACTAAGACCCAGTCTGTCTGTTCCCTACAGTAACTAAGACCCAGTCTGTTCCCTACAGCAGCTAAGACCCAGTCTGTTCCCTACAGTAACTAAGACCCAGTCTGTTCCCTACAGTAGCTAAGACCCAGTCTGTTCCCTACAGTAACTAAGACCCAGTCTGTTCCCTACAGCAGCTAAGACCCAGTCTGTTCCCTACAGTAGCTAAGACCCAGGCTGTTCCCTACAGTAACTAAGACCCAGTATGTTCCCTACAGTAGCTAAGACCCTGTCTGTTCCCTACAGTAGCTAATACCCAGTCTGTTCCCTACAGTAGCTAATACCCAGTCTGTTCCCTACAGTAGCTAAGACCCAGTCTGTTCCCTACAGTAGCTAAGACCCAGTCTGTTCCCTACAGTAGCTAAGACCCAATCAGTCTGTTCCCTACAGTAGCTAAGACCCAATCAGTCTGTTCCCTACAGTAGCTAAGACCCAGTCTGTTCCCTACAGTAACTAAGACCCAGTCTGTTCCCTACAGTAGCTAAGACCCAATCAGTCTGTTCCCTACAGTAGCTAAGACCCAGTCTGTTCCCTACAGTAGCTAAGACCCAATCAGTCTGTTCCCTACAGTAGCTAAGACCCAGTCTGTTCCCTACAGTAGCTAAGACCCAGTCTGTTCCCTACAGTAGCTAAGACCCAGTCTGTTCCCTACAGTAGCTAAGACCCAGTCTGTTCCCTACAGTAACTAAGACCCAGTCTGTTCCCTACAGTAGCTAAGACCCAGTCTGTTCCCTACAGTAACTAAGACCCAGTCTGTTCCCTACAGTAGCTAAGACCCAGTCTGTTCCCTACAGTAACTAAGACCCAGTCTGTCTGTTCCCTACAGTAGCTAAGACCCAGTCTGTTCCCTACAGTAACTAAGACCCAGTCTGTTCCCTACAGTAACTAAGACCCAGTCTGTTCCCTACAGTAACTAAGACCCAGTCTGTTCCCTACAGTAACTAAGACCCAGTATGTTCCCTACAGTAATTAAGACCCAGTCTGTTCCCTACAGTAACTAAGACCCAGTCTGTTCCCTACAGTAGCGAAGACCCAGTCTGTTCCCTACAGTAACTAAGACCCAGTCTGTTCCCTACAGTAACTAAGACCCAGTCTGTTCCCTACAGTAACTAAGACCCAGTCTGTTCCCTACAGTAACTAAGACCCAGTCTGTTCCCTACAGTAACTAAGACCCAGTCTGTTCCCTACAGCAGCTAAGACCCAGTCTGTTCCCTACAGTAACTAAGACCCAGTCTGTTCCCTACAGTAGCTAAGACCCAGTCTGTTCCCTACAGTAACTAAGACCCAGTCTGTTCCCTACAGTAACTAAGACCCAGTCTGTTCCCTACAGTAACTAAGACCCAGTCTGTTCCCTACAGTAGCTAAGACCCAGTCTGTTCCCTACAGTAGCTAAGACCCAGTCTGTTCCCTACAGTAGCTAAGACCCAGTCTGTTCCCTACAGTAACTAAGACCCAGTCTGTTCCCTACAGTAACTAAGACCCAGTCTGTTCCCTACAGTAGCTAAGACCCAGTCTGTTCCCTACAGCAGCTAAGACCCAGTCTGTTCCCTACAGTAACTAAGACCCAGTCTGTTCCCTACAGTAGCTAAGACCCAGTCTGTTCCCTACAGTAACTAAGACCCAGTCTGTTCCCTACAGTAACTAAGACCCAGTCTGTTCCCTACAGTAACTAAGACCCAGTCTGTTCCCTACAGTAGCTAAGACCCAGTCTGTTCCCTACAGTAGCTAAGACCCAGTCTGTTCCCTACAGTAGCTAAGACCCAGTCTGTTCCCTACAGTAACTAAGACCCAGTCTGTTCCCTACAGTAACTAAGACCCAGTCTGTTCCCTACAGTAGCTAAGACCCAGTCTGTTCCCTACAGCAGCTAAGACCCAGTCTGTTCCCTACAGTAACTAAGACCCAGTCTGTTCCCTACAGTAGCTAAGACCCAGTCTGTTCCCTACAGTAACTAAGACCCAGTCTGTTCCCTACAGTAACTAAGACCCAGTCTGTTCCCTACAGTAACTAAGACCCAGTCTGTTCCCTACAGTAACTAAGACCCAGTCTGTTCCCTACAGTAACTAAGACCCAGTCTGTTCCCTACAGTAACTAAGACCCAGTCTGTTCCCTACAGCAGCTAAGACCCAGTCTGTTCCCTACAGTAACTAAGACCCAGTCTGTTCCCTACAGTAGCTAAGACCCAGTCTATTCCCTACAGTAACTAAGACCCAGCCTGTTCCCTACAGTAGCTAAGACCCAGTCTGTTCCCTACAGCAGCTAAGACCCAGTATGTTCCCTACAGTAACTAAGACCCAGTCTGTCTGTTCCCTACAGTAACTAAGACCCAGTCTGTTCCCTACAGCAGCTAAGACCCAGTCTGTTCCCTACAGTAACTAAGACCCAGTCTGTTCCCTACAGTAGCTAAGACCCAGTCTGTTCCCTACAGTAACTAAGACCCAGTCTGTTCCCTACAGCAGCTAAGACCCAGTCTGTTCCCTACAGTAGCTAAGACCCAGGCTGTTCCCTACAGTAACTAAGACCCAGTATGTTCCCTACAGTAGCTAAGACCCTGTCTGTTCCCTACAGTAGCTAATACCCAGTCTGTTCCCTACAGTAGCTAATACCCAGTCTGTTCCCTACAGTAGCTAAGACCCAGTCTGTTCCCTACAGTAGCTAAGACCCAGTCTGTTCCCTACAGTAGCTAAGACCCAATCAGTCTGTTCCCTACAGTAGCTAAGACCCAATCAGTCTGTTCCCTACAGTAGCTAAGACCCAGTCTGTTCCCTACAGTAACTAAGACCCAGTCTGTTCCCTACAGTAGCTAAGACCCAATCAGTCTGTTCCCTACAGTAGCTAAGACCCAGTCTGTTCCCTACAGTAGCTAAGACCCAATCAGTCTGTTCCCTACAGTAGCTAAGACCCAGTCTGTTCCCTACAGTAGCTAAGACCCAGTCTGTTCCCTACAGTAGCTAAGACCCAGTCTGTTCCCTACAGTAGCTAAGACCCAGTCTGTTCCCTACAGTAACTAAGACCCAGTCTGTTCCCTACAGTAGCTAAGACCCAGTCTGTTCCCTACAGTAACTAAGACCCAGTCTGTTCCCTACAGTAGCTAAGACCCAGTCTGTTCCCTACAGTAACTAAGACCCAGTCTGTTCCCTACAGTAGCTAAGACCCAGTCTGTTCACTACCGTAACTAAGACCCAGTCTGTTCCCTAGAGTAACTAAGACCCAGTCTGTTCCCTACAGTAACTAAGACCCAGTCAGTCTGTTAACTACAGTAGCTAAGACCCAGTCTGTTCCCTACAGTAACTAAGACCCAGTCTGTTCCCTACAGTAGCTAAGACCCAGTCTGTTCCCTACAGTAACTAAGACCCAGTCAGTCTGTTCCCTACAGTAACTAAGACCCAGTCTGTTCCCTACAGTAACTAAGACCCAGTCAGTCTGTTCCCTACAGTAGCTAAGACCCAGTCAGTCTGTTCCCTACAGTAGCTAAGACCCAGTCTGTTCCCTACAGTAACTAAGACCCAGTCTGTTCCCTACAGTAACTAAGACCCAGTCAGTCTGTTCCCTACAGTAGCTAAGACCCAGTCTGTTCCCTACAGTAACTAAGACCCAGTCTGTTCCCTAGAGTAACTAAGACCCAGTCAGTCTGTTCCCTACAGTAGCTAAGACCCAGTCAGTCTGTTCCCTACAGTAGCTAAGACCCAGTCTGTTCCCTACAGTAACTAAGACCCAGTCTGTTCCCTACAGTAACTAAGACCCAGTCAGTCTGTTCCCTACAGTAGCTAAGACCCAGTCTGTTCCCTACAGTAACTAAGACCCAGTCAGTCTGTTCCCTACAGTAACTAAGACCCAGTCAGTCTGTTCCCTACAGTAACTAAGACCCAGTCTGTTCCCTACAGTAGCTAAGACCCAGTCTGTTCCCTACAGTAGCTAAGACCCAGTCTGTTCCCTACAGTAACTAAGACCCAGTCTGTTCCCTACAGTAACTAAGACCCAGTCTGTTCACTACAGTAACTAAGACCCAGTCAGTCTGTTCCCTACAGTAGCTAAGACCCAGTCTGTTCCCTACAGTAGCTAAGACCCAGTCTGTTCCCTACAGTAACTAAGACCCAGTCTGTTCACTCCAGTAACTAAGACCCAGTCTGTCTGTTCCCTACAGTAACTAAGACCCAGTCAGTCTGTTCCCTACAGTAGCTAAGACCCAGTCTGTTCCCTACAGTAACTAAGACCCAGTCAGTCTGTTCCCTACAGTAGCTAAGACCCAGTCTGTTCCCTACAGTAACTAATACCCAGTCAGTCTGTTCCCTACAGTAACTAAGACCCAGTCTGTTCCCTACAGTAACTAAGACCCAGTCTGTTCCCTACAGTAACTAAGACCCAGTCAGTCTGTTCCCTACAGTAACTAAGACCCAGTCTGTTCCCTACAGTAACTAAGACCCAGTCAGTCTGTTCCCTACAGTAACTAAGACCCAGTCTGTTCCCTACAGTAGCTAAGACCCAGTCTGTTCCCTACAGTAACTAAGACCCAGTCAGTCTGTTCCCTACAGTAACTAAGACCCAGTCAGTCTGTTCCCTACAGTAGCTAAGACACCGTCTGTTCCCTACAGTAACTAAGACCCAGTCTGTCTGTTCCCTACAGTAACTAAGACCCAGTCTGTTCCCTACAGTAACTAAGACCCAGTCTGTCTGTTCCCTACAGTAACTAAGACCCAGTCAGTCTGTTCCCTACAGTAACTAAGACCCAGTCTGTTCCCTACAGTAGCTAAGACCCAGTCTGTTCCCTACAGTAGCTAAGACCCAGTCTGTTCCCTACAGTAACTAAGACCCAGTCTGTTCCCTACAGTAGCTAAGACCCAGTATGTTCCCTACAGTAGCTAAGACCCAGTCTGTTCCCTACAGTAGCTAAGACCCAGTCTGTTCCCTACAGTAGCTAAGACCCAGTCTGTTCCCTACAGTAGCTAAGACCCAGTCTGTTCCCTACAGTAACTAAGACCCAGTCTGTTCCCTACAGTAGCTAAGACCCAGTCTTTTCCCTACAGTAGCTAAGACCCAGTCTGTTCCCTACAGTAGCTAAGACCCAGTCTGTTCCCTACAGTAGCTAAGACCCAGTCTGTTCCCTACAGTAGCTAAGACCCAGTCTGTCTGTTCCCTACAGTAACTAAGACCCAGTCTGTTCCCTACAGTAGCTAAGACCCAGTCTGTTCCCTACAGTAGCTAAGACCCAGTCTGTTCCCTACAGTAGCTAAGACCCAGTCTGTTCCCTACAGTAACTAAGACCCAGTCTGTTCCCTACAGTAGCTAAGACCCAGTCTGTTCCCTACAGTAGCTAAGACCCAGTCTGTTCCCTACAGTAGCTAAGACCCAGTCTGTTCCCTACAGTAACTAAGACCCAGTCTGTTCCCTACAGTAACTAAGACCCAGTCAGTTCACTACAGTAACTAAGACCCAGTCAGTCTGTTCCCTACAGTAACTAAGACCCAGTCTGTTCCCTACAGTAGCTAAGACCCAGTCTGTTCCCTACAGTAGCTAAGACCCAGTCTGTTCCCTACAGTAACTAAGACCCAGTCTGTTCCCTACAGTAACTAAGACCCAGTCTGTTCCCTACAGTAGCTAAGACCCAGTCTGTTCCCTACAGTAACTAAGACCCAGTCTGTTCCCTACAGTAACTAAGACCCAGTCTGTTCCCTACAGTAACTAAGACCCAGTCTGTTCCCTACAGTAGCTAAGACCCAGTCTGTTCCCTACAGTAACTAAGACCCAGTCTGTTCCCTACAGCAGCTAAGACCCAGTCTGTTCCCTACAGTAGCTAAGACCCAGTCTGTTCCCTACAGTAACTAAGACCCAGTCTGTTCCCTACAGTAACTAAGACCCAGTCTGTTCCCTACAGTAACTAAGACCCAGTCAGTCTGTTCCCTACAGTAACTAAGACCCAGTCTGTTCCCTACAGTAGCTAAGACCCAGTCTGTTCCCTACAGTAGCTAAGACCCAGTCTGTCTGTTCCCTACAGTAACTAAGACCCAGTCTGTTCCCTACAGTAGCTAAGACCCAGTCTGTTCCCTACAGTAGCTAAGACCCAGTCTGTTCCCTACAGTAACTAAGACCCAGTCTGTTCCCTACAGTAACTAAGATCCAATCAGTCTGTTCCCTACAGTAACTAAGACCCAGTCTGTTCCCTACAGTAACTCAGACCCAGTCTGTTCCCTACAGTAACTAAGACCCAGTCTGTTCCCTACAGTAGCTAAGACCCAGTCTGTTCCCCACAGTAACTAAGACCCAGTCTGTTCCCCACAGTAGCTAAGACCCAGTCTGTTCCCTACAGTAGCTAAGACCCAGTCTGTTCCCTACAGTAACTAAGACCCAGTCTGTTCCCCACAGTAGCTAAGACCCAGTCTGTTCCCTACAGTAACTAAGACCCAGTCTGTTCCCTACAGTAGCTAAGACCCAGTCTGTTCCCTACAGTAGCTAAGACCCAGCCTGTTCCCTACAGTAACTAAGACCCAGTCTGTTCCCTACAGTAGCTAAGACCCAGTCTGTTCCCTACAGTAACTAAGACCCAGTATGTTCCCTACAGTAACTAAGACCCAGTCTGTTCCCTACAGTAGCTAAGACCCAGTCTGTTCCCTACAGTAGCTAAGACCCAGTCTGTTCCCTACAGTAACTAAGACCCAGTCTGTTCCCTACAGTAACTAAGACCCAGTCTGTTCCCTACAGTAGCTAAGACCCAGTCTGTTCCCTACAGTAACTAAGACCCAGTCTGTTCCCTACAGTAGCTAAGACCCAGTCTGTTCCCTACAGTAGCTAAGACCCAGTCAGTCTGTTCCCTACAGTAACTAAGACCCAGTCTGTTCCCTACAGTAACTAAGACCCAGTCTGTTCCCTACAGTAGCTAAGACCCAGTCTGTTCCCTACAGTAACTAAGACCCAGTCTGTTCCCTACAGCAGCTAAGACCCAGTCTGTTCCCTACAGCAGCTAAGACCCAGTCTGTTCCCTACAGTAGCTAAGACCCAGTCTGTTCTCTACAGTAACTAAGACCCAGTCTGTTCCCTACAGTAGCTAAGACCCAGTCTGTTCCCTACAGTAACTAAGACCCAGTCTGTTCCCTACAGTAACTAAGACCCAGTCTGTTCCCTAGAGTAGCTAAGACCCAGTCTGTTCCCTACAGTAGCTAAGACCCAGTCTGTTCCCTACAGTAGCTAAGACCCAGTCTGTTCCCTACAGTAACTAAGACCCAGTCTGTTCCCTACAGTAGCTAAGACCCAGTCTGCTCCCTACAGTAGCTAAGACCCAGTCTGTTCCCTACAGTAGCTAAGACCCAGTCTGTTCCCTACAGTAGCTAAGACCCAATCAGTCTGTTCACTACAGTAGCTAAGACCCAGTCTGTTCCATACAGTAACTAAGACCCAGTCTGTTCCCTACAGTAGCTAAGACCCAATCAGTCTGTTCCCTACAGTAGCTAAGACCCAGTCTGTTCCCTACAGTAGCTAAGACCCAGTCTGTTCCCTACAGTAGCTAAGACCCAATCAGTCTGTTCCCTACAGTAGCTAAGACCCAGTCTGTTCCCTACAGTAACTAAGACCCAGTCTGTTCCCTACAGTAGCTAAGACCCAATCAGTCTGTTCCCTACAGTAGCTAAGACCCAGTCTGTTCCCTACAGTAACTAAGACCCAGTCTGTTCCCTACAGTAGCTAAGACCCAATCAGTCTGTTCCCTACAGTAGCTAAGACCCAGTCTGTTCCCTACAGTAGCTAAGACCCAGTCTGTTCCCTACAGTAGCTAAGACCCAATCAGTCTGTTCCCTACAGTAGCTAAGACCCAGTCTGTTCCCTACAGTAACTAAGACCCAGTCTGTTCCCTACAGTAGCTAAGACCCAATCAGTCTGTTCCCTACAGTAGCTAAGACCCAGTCTGTTCCCTACAGTAACTAAGACCCAGTCTGTTCCCTACAGTAGCTAAGACCCAATCAGATCCAGTCTGTTCCCTACAGTAGCTAAGACCCAGTCTGTCTGTTCCCTACAGTAACTAAGACCCAGTCTGTTCCCTGCAGTAGCTAAGACCCAGTCTGTTCCCTACAGTAACTAAGACCCTGTCTGTTCCCTACAGTAACTAAGACCCAGTCAGTTCCCTACAGTAACTAAGACCCAGTCTGTCTGTACCTCATGGTACCAAAGCACCTCAAAGGCACTAAAAACCAAATTACAAACATCTCAAAACAAACTAGTTAGACTACTGCTTGACCTGACTCCTAGAACCCACCTCACCCCTGCACACCTTGCCAACCTAGGATGGCTTAGAGTAGACGACAGAGTACAGCAACTTGCAATGGGCCTGGTCTACAAGATACACTACACGACCAAGGTACCCATGTACATGTCAAAATACTTCCCAAAGGTCAGTGAATACCACGATCACAACACCAGAGGGAGCTCCACAAATCATGTAAAACCCAGATTCGGCTCAAACAAGGGACTAAACACGTTTCGCAATTATGCCACAACAATGTGGAACGCCCTACCCAAAGCTGTAAAGGAATGTGAATCACTGCCCACCTTCAAAAACACTCTCAAAGAACACCTACGGGAGACTGCAATTCAAAACTGGCCCCTACAAATGTCCTAACCCAGTTGTACAATAAAGACCAAGCATGGCTTTGTCAGTATTCTAATGTACAGCCCCACCCAACCTACCCAACCTCCTCCAATGTACAGTCTCTATGTCAAATGTATGTCAGTATTCCAATGTACAGTGTGTGTCCCCCCTACCCAACCCCCCCCCCCCCCCACCTCCAATGTACAGCCCCACCCCACCTACCCAACCTCCCCCAATGCACAGTTTCTATGTCAAATGTATATACACTATTCTGGATTTTTTTAGTATCACAAACAGTACTGTATTTGAAAATCTGGTATGTCATAAATGTATAGATGTAGCAGTACTGTCTATCTGTATGTCATGTGTGTCATATGATGAATTGAAAATGGGGGACCCGGATGGAAACAAGATGAAAGTCTTTCTCAGGTCTGCATCCTCTTAACAATTGTATGTATTGAGCTGTACTGTACTGTACCCATTCTGCAATCTGTTAATAAACTTTTCAATCAATCAATCAATCAATTCAATCAATCAATCAATCCCTACAGTAACTAAGACCCAGTCTGTTCCGTACAGTAACTAAGACCCAGTCTGTTCCCTACAGTAACTAAGACCCAGTCTGTCTGTTCCCTACAGTAGCTAAGACCCAGTCTGTTCCCTACAGTAGCTAAGACACAGTCTGTTCCCTACAGTAGCTAAGACCCAGTCTGTTCCCTACAGTAACTAAGACCCAGTCTGTTCCCTACAGTAACTAAGACCCAGTCAGTCTGTTCCCTACAGTAGCTAAGACCCAATCTGTTCCCTACAGTAGCTAAGACCCAGTCTGTTCCCTACAGTAACTAAGACCCAGTCTGTTCCCTACAGTAGCTAAGACCCAGTCTGTTCCCTACAGTAGCTAAGACCCAGTCTGTTCCCTACAGTAGCTAAGACCCAGTCTGTTCCCTACAGTAGCTAAGACCCAGTCTGTTCCCTACAGTAACTAAGACCCAGTCTGTCTGTTCCCTACAGTAGCTAAGACCCAGTCTGTTCCCTACAGTAGCTAAGACCCAGTCTGTTCCCTACAGTAACTAAGACCCAGTCTGTTCCCTACAGTAACTAAGACCCAGTCTGTTCCCTACAGTAACTAAGACCCAGTCTGTTCCCTACAGTAGCTAAGACCCAGTCTGTTCCCTACAGTAACTAAGACCCAGTCTGTTCCCTACAGTAGCTAAGACCCAGTCTGTTCCCTACAGTAACTAAGACCCAGTCTGTTCCCTACAGTAACTAAGACCCAGTCTGTTCCCTACAGTAGCTAAGACCCAGTCAGTCTGTTCCCTACAGTAGCTAAGACCCAGTCTGTTCCCTACAGTAGCTAAGACCCAGTCTGTTCCCTACAGTAACTAAGACCCAGTCTGTTCCCTACAGTAACTAAGACCCAGTCTGTTCCCTACAGTAGCTAAGACCCAATCAGTCTGTTCCCTACAGTAGCTAAGACCCAGTCTGTTCCCTACAGTAACTAAGACCCAGTCTGTTCCCTACAGTAGCTAAGACCCAATCAGTCTGTTCCCTACAGTAGCTAAGACCCAGTCTGTTCCCTACAGTAGCTAAGACCCAGTCTGTTCCCTACAGTAGCTAAGACCCAATCAGTCTGTTCCCTACAGTAGCTAAGACCCAGTCTGTTCCCTACAGTAACTAAGACCCAGTCTGTTCCCTACAGTAGCTAAGACCCAATCAGTCTGTTCCCTACAGTAGCTAAGACCCAGTCTGTTCCCTACAGTAACTAAGACCCAGTCTGTTCCCTACAGTAGCTAAGACCCAATCAGATCCAGTCTGTTCCCTACAGTAGCTAAGACCCAGTCTGTTCCCTACAGTAACTAAGACCCAGTCTGTTCCCTACAGTAGCTAAGACCCAGTCTGCTCCCTACAGTAGCTAAGACCCAGTCTGTTCCCTACAGTAGCTAAGACCCAGTCTGTTCCCTACAGTAGCTAAGACCCAATCAGTCTGTTCCCTACAGTAGCTAAGACCCAGTCTGTTCCATACAGTAACTAAGACCCAGTCTGTTCCCTACAGTAGCTAAGACCCAATCAGTCTGTTCCCTACAGTAGCTAAGACCCAGTCTGTTCCCTACAGTAGCTAAGACCCAGTCTGTTCCCTACAGTAGCTAAGACCCAATCAGTCTGTTCCCTACAGTAGCTAAGACCCAGTCTGTTCCCTACAGTAACTAAGACCCAGTCTGTTCCCTACAGTAGCTAAGACCCAATCAGTCTGTTCCCTACAGTAGCTAAGACCCAGTCTGTTCCCTACAGTAACTAAGACCCAGTCTGTTCCCTACAGTAGCTAAGACCCAATCAGTCTGTTCCCTACAGTAGCTAAGACCCAGTCTGTTCCCTACAGTAGCTAAGACCCAGTCTGTTCCCTACAGTAGCTAAGACCCAATCAGTCTGTTCCCTACAGTAGCTAAGACCCAGTCTGTTCCCTACAGTAACTAAGACCCAGTCTGTTCCCTACAGTAGCTAAGACCCAATCAGTCTGTTCCCTACAGTAGCTAAGACCCAGTCTGTTCCCTACAGTAACTAAGACCCAGTCTGTTCCCTACAGTAGCTAAGACCCAATCAGATCCAGTCTGTTCCCTACAGTAGCTAAGACCCAGTCTGTCTGTTCCCTACAGTAACTAAGACCCAGTCTGTTCCCTGCAGTAGCTAAGACCCAGTCTGTTCCCTACAGTAACTAAGACCCTGTCTGTTCCCTACAGTAACTAAGACCCAGTCAGTTCCCTACAGTAACTAAGACCCAGTCTGTCTGTACCTCATGGTACCAAAGCACCTCAAAGGCACTAAAAACCAAATTACAAACATCTCAAAACAAACTAGTCAGACTACTGCTTGACCTGACTCCTAGAACCCACCTCACCCCTGCACACCTTGCCAACCTAGGATGGCTTAGAGTAGACGACAGAGTACAGCAACTTGCAATGGGCCTGGTCTACAAGATACACTACACGACCAAGGTACCCATGTACATGTCAAAATACTTCCCAAAGGTCAGTGAATACCACGATCACAACACCAGAGGGAGCTCCACAAATCATGTAAAACCCAGATTCGGCTCAAACAAGGGACTAAACACGTTTCGCAATTATGCCACAACAATGTGGAACGCCCTACCCAAAGCTGTAA
Source organism: Notolepis coatsorum (assembly GCF_963971535.1). NCBI lineage: Eukaryota > Metazoa > Chordata > Actinopteri > Aulopiformes > Paralepididae > Notolepis > Notolepis coatsorum. The sequence continues at coordinate 83,742 of NW_028174327.1, read as the reverse complement.
AGGAATGTGAATCACTACCCACCTTCAAAAACACTCTCAAAGAACACCTACGGGAGACTGCAATTCAAAACTGGCCCCTACAAATGTCCTAACCCAGTTGTACAATAAAGACCAAGCATGGCTTTGTCAGTATTCTAATGTACAGCCCCACCCAACCTACCCAACCTCCTCCAATGTACAGTCTCTATGTCAAATGTATGTCAGTATTCCAATGTACAGTGTGTGTCCCCCCTACCCAACCCCCCCCCCCCCCCCCCCCACCTCCAATGTACAGCCCCACCCCACCTACCCAACCTCCCCCAATGCACAGTTTCTATGTCAAATGTATATACACTATTCTGGATTTTTTTAGTATCACAAACAGTACTGTATTTGAAAATCTGGTATGTCATAAATGTATAGATGTAGCAGTACTGTCTATCTGTATGTCATGTGTGTCATATGATGAATTGAAAATGGGGGACCCGGATGGAAACAAGATGAAAGTCTTTCTCAGGTCTGCATCCTCTTAACAATTGTATGTATTGAGCTGTACTGTACTGTACCCATTCTGCAATCTGTTAATAAACTTTTCAATCAATCAATCAATTCAATCAATCAATCAATCCCTACAGTAACTAAGACCCAGTCTGTTCCGTACAGTAACTAAGACCCAGTCTGTTCCCTACAGTAACTAAGACCCAGTCTGTCTGTTCCCTACAGTAGCTAAGACCCAGTCTGTTCCCTACAGTAGCTAAGACCCAGTCTGTTCCCTACAGTAGCTAAGACCCAGTCTGTTCCCTACAGTAACTAAGACCCAGTCTGTTCCCTACAGTAACTAAGACCCAGTCAGTCTGTTCCCTACAGTAGCTAAGACCCAATCTGTTCCCTACAGTAGCTAAGACCCAGTCTGTTCCCTACAGTAACTAAGACCCAGTCTGTTCCCTACAGTAGCTAAGACCCAGTCTGTTCCCTACAGTAGCTAAGACCCAGTCTGTTCCCTACAGTAGCTAAGACCCAGTCTGTTCCCTACAGTAGCTAAGACCCAGTCTGTTCCCTACAGTAACTAAGACCCAGTCTGTCTGTTCCCTACAGTAGCTAAGACCCAGTCTGTTCCCTACAGTAGCTAAGACCCAGTCTGTTCCCTACAGTAACTAAGACCCAGTCTGTTCCCTACAGTAACTAAGACCCAGTCTGTTCCCTACAGTAACTAAGACCCAGTCTGTTCCCTACAGTAGCTAAGACCCAGTCTGTTCCCTACAGTAACTAAGACCCAGTCTGTTCCCTACAGTAGCTAAGACCCAGTCTGTTCCCTACAGTAACTAAGACCCAGTCTGTTCCCTACAGTAACTAAGACCCAGTCTGTTCCCTACAGTAGCTAAGACCCAGTCAGTCTGTTCCCTACAGTAGCTAAGACCCAGTCTGTTCCCTACAGTAGCTAAGACCCAGTCTGTTCCCTACAGTAACTAAGACCCAGTCTGTTCCCTACAGTAGCTAAGACCCAATCAGTCTGTTCCCTACAGTAGCTAAGACCCAGTCTGTTCCCTACAGTAACTAAGACCCAGTCTGTTCCCTACAGTAGCTAAGACCCAATCAGTCTGTTCCCTACAGTAGCTAAGACCCAGTCTGTTCCCTACAGTAGCTAAGACCCAGTCTGTTCCCTACAGTAGCTAAGACCCAATCAGTCTGTTCCCTACAGTAGCTAAGACCCAGTCTGTTCCCTACAGTAACTAAGACCCAGTCTGTTCCCTACAGTAGCTAAGACCCAATCAGTCTGTTCCCTACAGTAGCTAAGACCCAGTCTGTTCCCTACAGTAACTAAGACCCAGTCTGTTCCCTACAGTAGCTAAGACCCAATCAGATCCAGTCTGTTCCCTACAGTAGCTAAGACCCAGTCTGTCTGTTCCCTACAGTAACTAAGACCCAGTCTGTTCCCTGCAGTAGCTAAGACCCAGTCTGTTCCCTACAGTAACTAAGACCCAGTCTGTTCCCTACAGTAGCTAAGACCCAGTCTGTTCCCTACAGTAACTAAGACCCAGTCTGTTCCCTACAGTAACTAAGACCCTGTCTGTTCCCTACAGTAACTAAGACCCAGTCAGTTCCCTACAGTAACTAAGACCCAGTCTGTCTGTACCTCATGGTACCAAAGCACCTCAAAGGCACTAAAAACCAAATTACAAACATCTCAAAACAAACTAGTCAGACTACTGCTTGACCTGACTCCTAGAACCCACCTCACCCCTGCACACCTTGCCAACCTAGGATGGCTTAGAGTAGACGACAGAGTACAGCAACTTGCAATGGGCCTGGTCTACAAGATACACTACACGACCAAGGTACCCATGTACATGTCAAAATACTTCCCAAAGGTCAGTGAATACCACGATCACAACACCAGAGGGAGCTCCACAAATCATGTAAAACCCAGATTCGGCTCAAACAAGGGACTAAACACGTTTCGCAATTATGCCACAACAATGTGGAACGCCCTACCCAAAGCTGTAAAGGAATGTGAATCACTACCCACCTTCAAAAACACTCTCAAAGAACACCTACGGGAGACTGCAATTCAAAACTGGCCCCTACAAATGTCCTAACCCAGTTGTACAATAAAGACCAAGCATGGCTTTGTCAGTATTCTAATGTACAGCCCCACCCAACCTACCCAACCTCCTCCAATGTACAGTCTCTATGTCAAATGTATGTCAGTATTCCAATGTACAGTGTGTGTCCCCCCTACCCAACCCCCCCCCCCCCCCCCCCCCACCTCCAATGTACAGCCCCACCCCACCTACCCAACCTCCCCCAATGCACAGTTTCTATGTCAAATGTATATACACTATTCTGGATTTTTTTAGTATCACAAACAGTACTGTATTTGAAAATCTGGTATGTCATAAATGTATAGATGTAGCAGTACTGTCTATCTGTATGTCATGTGTGTCATATGATGAATTGAAAATGGGGGACCCGGATGGAAACAAGATGAAAGTCTTTCTCAGGTCTGCATCCTCTTAACAATTGTATGTATTGAGCTGTACTGTACTGTACCCATTCTGCAATCTGTTAATAAACTTTTCAATCAATCAATCAATTCAATCAATCAATCAATCCCTACAGTAACTAAGACCCAGTCTGTTCCGTACAGTAACTAAGACCCAGTCTGTTCCCTACAGTAACTAAGACCCAGTCTGTCTGTTCCCTACAGTAGCTAAGACCCAGTCTGTTCCCTACAGTAGCTAAGACCCAGTCTGTTCCCTACAGTAGCTAAGACCCAGTCTGTTCCCTACAGTAGCTAAGACCCAGTCTGTTCCCTACAGTAACTAAGACCCAGTCTGTTCCCTACTGTAACTAAGACCCAGTCAGTCTGTTCCCTACAGTAGCTAAGACCCAATCTGTTCCCTACAGTAGCTAAGACCCAGTCTGTTCCCTACAGTAACTAAGACCCAGTCTGTTCCCTACAGTAGCTAAGACCCAGTCTGTTCCCTACAGTAGCTAAGACCCAGTCTGTTCCCTACAGTAGCTAAGACCCAGTCTGTTCCCTACAGTAGCTAAGACCCAGTCTGTTCCCTACAGTAACTAAGACCCAGTCTGTCTGTTCCCTACAGTAGCTAAGACCCAGTCTGTTCCCTACAGTAGCTAAGACCCAGTCTGTTCCCTACAGTAACTAAGACCCAGTCTGTTCCCTACAGTAACTAAGACCCAGTCTGTTCCCTACAGTAACTAAGACCCAGTCAGTCTGTTCCCTACAGTAGCTAAGACCCAGTCTGTTCCCTACAGTAACTAAGACCCAGTCAGTCTGTTCCCTACAGTAGCTAAGACCCAGTCTGTTCCCTACAGTAACTAATACCCAGTCAGTCTGTTCCCTACAGTAACTAAGACCCAGTCTGTTCCCTACAGTAACTAAGACCCAGTCTGTTCCCTACAGTAACTAAGACCCAGTCAGTCTGTTCCCTACAGTAACTAAGACCCAGTCTGTTCCCTACAGTAACTAAGACCCAGTCAGTCTGTTCCCTACAGTAACTAAGACCCAGTCTGTTCCCTACAGTAGCTAAGACCCAGTCTGTTCCCTACAGTAACTAAGACCCAGTCAGTCTGTTCCCTACAGTAGCTAAGACCCAGTCTGTTCCCTACAGTAACTAAGACCCAGTCTGTTCCCTACAGTAGCTAAGACCCAGTCTGTTCCCTACAGTAACTAAGACCCAGTCTGTCTGTTCCCTACAGTAACTAAGACCCAGTCAGTCTGTTCCCTACAGTAACTAAGACCCAGTCTGTTCCCTACAGTAGCTAAGACCCAGTCTGTTCCCTACAGTAGCTAAGACCCAGTCTGTTCCCTACAGTAACTAAGACCCAGTCTGTTCCCTACAGTAGCTAAGACCCAGTATGTTCCCTACAGTAGCTAAGACCCAGTCTGTTCCCTACAGTAGCTAAGACCCAGTCTGTTCCCTACAGTAGCTAAGACCCAGTCTGTTCCCTACAGTAGCTAAGACCCAGTCTGTTCCCTACAGTAACTAAGACCCAGTCTGTTCCCTACAGTAGCTAAGACCCAGTCTGTTCCCTACAGTAGCTAAGACCCAGTCTGTTCCCTACAGTAACTAAGACCCAGTCTGTTCCCTACAGTAACTAAGACCCAGTCTGTTCCCTACAGTAGCTAAGACCCAATCAGTCTGTTCCCTACAGTAACTAAGACCCAGTCTGTTCCCTACAGTAACTAAGACCCAGTCTGTTCCCTACAGTAGCTAAGACCCAATCAGTCTGTTCCCTACAGTAACTAAGACCCAGTCTGTTCCCTACAGTAGCTAAGACCCAATCAGTCTGTTCCCTACAGTAGCTAAGACCCAGTCTGTTCCCTACAGTAGCTAAGACCCAGTCTGTTCCCTACAGTAACTAAGACCCAGTCTGTTCCCTACAGTAACTAAGACCCAGTCTGTCTGTTCCCTACAGTAGCTAAGACCCAGTCTGTTCCCTACAGTAACTAAGACCCAGTCAGTCTGTTCCCTACAGTAGCTAAGACCCAGTCTGTTCCCTACAGTAGCTAAGACCCAGTCTGTTCCCTACAGTAACTAAGACCCAGTCTGTTCCCTACAGTAGCTAAGACCCAGTCTGTTCCCTACAGTAACTAAGACCCAGTCTTTTCCCTACAGTAGCTAAGACCCAGTCTGTTCCCTACAGTAGCTAAGACCCAGTCTGTTCCCTACAGTAGCTAAGACCCAGTCTGTTCCCTACAGTAGCTAAGACCCAGTCTGTCTGTTCCCTACAGTAACTAAGACCCAGTCTGTTCCCTACAGTAGCTAAGACCCAGTCTGTTCCCTACAGTAGCTAAGACCCAGTCTGTTCCCTACAGTAGCTAAGACCCAGTCTGTTCCCTACAGTAACTAAGACCCAGTCTGTTCCCTACAGTAGCTAAGACCCAGTCTGTTCCCTACAGTAGCTAAGACCCAGTCTGTTCCCTACAGTAGCTAAGACCCAGTCTGTTCCCTACAGTAACTAAGACCCAGTCTGTTCCCTACAGTAACTAAGACCCAGTCAGTTCACTACAGTAACTAAGACCCAGTCAGTCTGTTCCCTACAGTAACTAAGACCCAGTCTGTTCCCTACAGTAGCTAAGACCCAGTCTGTTCCCTACAGTAGCTAAGACCCAGTCTGTTCCCTACAGTAACTAAGACCCAGTCTGTTCCCTACAGTAACTAAGACCCAGTCTGTTCCCTACAGTAGCTAAGACCCAGTCTGTTCCCTACAGTAACTAAGACCCAGTCTGTTCCCTACAGTAACTAAGACCCAGTCTGTTCCCTACAGTAACTAAGACCCAGTCTGTTCCCTACAGTAGCTAAGACCCAGTCTGTTCCCTACAGTAACTAAGACCCAGTCTGTTCCCTACAGTAGCTAAGACCCAGTCTGTTCCCTACAGTAACTAAGACCCAGTCTGTTCCCTACAGTAACTAAGACCCAGTCTGTTCCCTACAGTAACTAAGACCCAGTCTGTTCCCTACAGTAGCTAAGACCCAGTCTGTTCCCTACAGTAGCTAAGACCCAGTCTGTTCCCTACAGTAACTAAGACCCAGTCTGTTCCCTACAGTAACTAAGACCCAATCAGTCTGTTCCCTACAGTAACTAAGACCCAGTCTGTTCCCTACAGTAACTCAGACCCAGTCTGTTCCCTACAGTAACTAAGACCCAGTCTGTTCCCTACAGTAGCTAAGACCCAGTCTGTTCCCCACAGTAACTAAGACCCAGTCTGTTCCCCACAGTAGCTAAGACCCAGTCTGTTCCCTACAGTAGCTAAGACCCAGTCTGTTCCCTACAGTAACTAAGACCCAGTCTGTTCCCCACAGTAGCTAAGACCCAGTCTGTTCCCTACAGTAACTAAGACCCAGTCTGTTCCCTACAGTAGCTAAGACCCAGTCTGTTCCCTACAGTAGCTAAGACCCAGCCTGTTCCCTACAGTAACTAAGACCCAGTCTGTTCCCTACAGTAGCTAAGACCCAGTCTGTTCCCTACAGTAACTAAGACCCAGTATGTTCCCTACAGTAACTAAGACCCAGTCTGTTCCCTACAGTAGCTAAGACCCAGTCTGTTCCCTACAGTAGCTAAGACCCAGTCTGTTCCCTACAGTAACTAAGACCCAGTCTGTTCCCTACAGTAACTAAGACCCAGTCTGTTCCCTACAGTAACTAAGACCCAGTCTGTTCCCTACAGTAGCTAAGACCCAGTCTGTTCCCTACAGTAGCTAAGACCCAGTCAGTCTGTTCCCTACAGTAACTAAGACCCAGTCTGTTCCCTACAGTAACTAAGACCCAGTCTGTTCCCTACAGTAGCTAAGACCCAGTCTGTTCCCTACAGTAACTAAGACCCAGTCTGTTCCCTACAGCAGCTAAGACCCAGTCTGTTCCCTACAGCAGCTAAGACCCAGTCTGTTCCCTACAGTAGCTAAGACCCAGTCTGTTCTCTACAGTAACTAAGACCCAGTCTGTTCCCTACAGTAGCTAAGACCCAGTCTGTTCCCTACAGTAACTAAGACCCAGTCTGTTCCCTACAGTAACTAAGACCCAGTCTGTTCCCTAGAGTAGCTAAGACCCAGTCTGTTCCCTACAGTAGCTAAGACCCAGTCTGTTCCCTACAGTACCTAAGACCCAGTCTGTTCCCTACAGTAACTAAGACCCAGTCTGTTCCCTACAGTAGCTAAGACCCAGTCTGCTCCCTACAGTAGCTAAGACCCAGTCTGTTCCCTACAGTAGCTAAGACCCAGTCTGTTCCCTACAGTAGCTAAGACCCAATCAGTCTGTTCCCTACAGTAGCTAAGACCCAGTCTGTTCCATACAGTAACTAAGACCCAGTCTGTTCCCTACAGTAGCTAAGACCCAATCAGTCTGTTCCCTACAGTAGCTAAGACCCAGTCTGTTCCCTACAGTAGCTAAGACCCAGTCTGTTCCCTACAGTAGCTAAGACCCAATCAGTCTGTTCCCTACAGTAGCTAAGACCCAGTCTGTTCCCTACAGTAACTAAGACCCAGTCTGTTCCCTACAGTAGCTAAGACCCAATCAGTCTGTTCCCTACAGTAGCTAAGACCCAGTCTGTTCCCTACAGTAACTAAGACCCAGTCTGTTCCCTACAGTAGCTAAGACCCAATCAGTCTGTTCCCTACAGTAGCTAAGACCCAGTCTGTTCCCTACAGTAGCTAAGACCCAGTCTGTTCCCTACAGTAGTTAAGACCCAATCAGTCTGTTCCCTACAGTAGCTAAGACCCAGTCTGTTCCCTACAGTAACTAAGACCCAGTCTGTTCCCTACAGTAGCTAAGACCCAATCAGTCTGTTCCCTACAGTAGCTAAGACCCAGTCTGTTCCCTACAGTAACTAAGACCCAGTCTGTTCCCTACAGTAGCTAAGACCCAATCAGATCCAGTCTGTTCCCTACAGTAGCTAAGACCCAGTCTGTCTGTTCCCTACAGTAACTAAGACCCAGTCTGTTCCCTGCAGTAGCTAAGACCCAGTCTGTTCCCTACAGTAACTAAGACCCTGTCTGTTCCCTACAGTAACTAAGACCCAGTCAGTTCCCTACAGTAACTAAGACCCAGTCTGTCTGTACCTCATGGTACCAAAGCACCTCAAAGGCACTAAAAACCAAATTACAAACATCTCAAAACAAACTAGTCAGACTACTGCTTGACCTGACTCCTAGAACCCACCTCACCCCTGCACACCTTGCCAACCTAGGATGGCTTAGAGTAGACGACAGAGTACAGCAACTTGCAATGGGCCTGGTCTACAAGATACACTACACGACCAAGGTACCCATGTACATGTCAAAATACTTCCCAAAGGTCAGTGAATACCACGATCACAACACCAGAGGGAGCTCCACAAATCATGTAAAACCCAGATTCGGCTCAAACAAGGGACTAAACACGTTTCGCAATTATGCCACAACAATGTGGAACGCCCTACCCAAAGCTGTAAAGGAATGTGAATCACTACCCACCTTCAAAAACACTCTCAAAGAACACCTACGGGAGACTGCAATTCAAAACTGGCCCCTACAAATGTCCTAACCCAGTTGTACAATAAAGACCAAGCATGGCTTTGTCAGTATTCTAATGTACAGCCCCACCCAACCTACCCAACCTCCTCCAATGTACAGTCTCTATGTCAAATGTATGTCAGTATTCCAATGTACAGTGTGTGTCCCCCCTACCCAACCCCCCCCCCCCCCCCCCCACCTCCAATGTACAGCCCCACCCCACCTACCCAACCTCCCCCAATGCACAGTTTCTATGTCAAATGTATATACACTATTCTGGATTTTTTTAGTATCACAAACAGTACTGTATTTGAAAATCTGGTATGTCATAAATGTATAGATGTAGCAGTACTGTCTATCTGTATGTCATGTGTGTCATATGATGAATTGAAAATGGGGGACCCGGATGGAAACAAGATGAAAGTCTTTCTCAGGTCTGCATCCTCTTAACAATTGTATGTATTGAGCTGTACTGTACTGTACCCATTCTGCAATCTGTTAATAAACTTTTCAATCAATCAATCAATTCAATCAATCAATCAATCCCTACAGTAACTAAGACCCAGTCTGTTCCGTACAGTAACTAAGACCCAGTCTGTTCCCTACAGTAACTAAGACCCAGTCTGTCTGTTCCCTACAGTAGCTAAGACCCAGTCTGTTCCCTACAGTAGCTAAGACCCAGTCTGTTCCCTACAGTAGCTAAGACCCAGTCTGTTCCCTACAGTAACTAAGACCCAGTCTGTTCCCTACAGTAACTAAGACCCAGTCAGTCTGTTCCCTACAGTAGCTAAGACCCAGTCTGTTCCCTACAGTAACTAAGACCCAGTCTGTTCCCTACAGTAGCTAAGACCCAGTCTGTTCCCTACAGTAGCTAAGACCCAGTCTGTTCCCTACAGTAGCTAAGACCCAGTCTGTTCCCTACAGTAGCTAAGACCCAGTCTGTTCCCTACAGTAACTAAGACCCAGTCTGTCTGTTCCCTACAGTAGCTAAGACCCAGTCTGTTCCCTACAGTAGCTAAGACCCAGTCTGTTCCCTACAGTAACTAAGACCCAGTCTGTTCCCTACAGTAACTAAGACCCAGTCTGTTCCCTACAGTAACTAAGACCCAGTCTGTTCCCTACAGTAGCTAAGACCCAGTCTGTTCCCTACAGTAACTAAGACCCAGTCTGTTCCCTACAGTAGCTAAGACCCAGTCTGTTCCCTACAGTAACTAAGACCCAGTCTGTTCCCTACAGTAACTAAGACCCAGTCTGTTCCCTAGAGTAGCTAAGACCCAGTCAGTCTGTTCCCTACAGTAGCTAAGACCCAGTCTGTTCCCTACAGTAGCTAAGACCCAGTCTGTTCCCTACAGTAACTAAGACCCAGTCTGTTCCCTACAGTAGCTAAGACCCAATCAGTCTGTTCCCTACAGTAGCTAAGACCCAGTCTGTTCCCTACAGTAACTAAGACCCAGTCTGTTCCCTACAGTAGCTAAGACCCAATCAGTCTGTTCCCTACAGTAGCTAAGACCCAGTCTGTTCCCTACAGTAGCTAAGACCCAGTCTGTTCCCTACAGTAGCTAAGACCCAATCAGTCTGTTCCCTACAGTAGCTAAGACCCAGTCTGTTCCCTACAGTAGCTAAGACCCAGTCTGTTCCCTACAGTAGCCAAGACCCAGTCTGTTCCCTACAGTAGCTAAGACCCAGTCTGTTCCCTACAGTAACTAAGACCCAGTATGTTCCCTACAGTAGCTAAGACCCAATCAGATCCAGTCTGTTCCCTACAGTAGCTAAGACCCAGTCTGTCTGTTCCCTACAGTAACTAAGACCCAGTCTGTTCCCTGCAGTAGCTAAGACCCAGTCTGTTCCCTACAGTAACTAAGACCCAGTCTGTTCCCTACAGTAGCTAGGACCCAGTCTGTTCCCTACAGTAACTAAGACCCAGTCTGTTCCCTACAGTAACTAAGACCCTGTCTGTTCCCTACAGTAACTAAGACCCAGTCAGTTCCCTACAGTAACTAAGACCCAGTCTGTCTGTACCTCATGGTACCAAAGCACCTCAAAGGCACTAAAAACCAAATTACAAACATCTCAAAACAAACTAGTCAGACTACTGCTTGACCTGACTCCTAGAACCCACCTCACCCCTGCACACCTTGCCAACCTAGGATGGCTTAGAGTAGACGACAGAGTACAGCAACTTGCAATGGGCCTGGTCTACAAGATACACTACACGACCAAGGTACCCATGTACATGTCAAAATACTTCCCAAAGGTCAGTGAATACCACGATCACAACACCAGAGGGAGCTCCACAAATCATGTAAAACCCAGATTCGGCTCAAACAAGGGACTAAACACGTTTCGCAATTATGCCACAACAATGTGGAACGCCCTACCCAAAGCTGTAAAGGAATGTGAATCACTACCCACCTTCAAAAACACTCTCAAAGAACACCTACGGGAGACTGCAATTCAAAACTGGCCCCTACAAATGTCCTAACCCAGTTGTACAATAAAGACCAAGCATGGCTTTGTCAGTATTCTAATGTACAGCCCCACCCAACCTACCCAACCTCCTCCAATGTACAGTCTCTATGTCAAATGTATGTCAGTATTCCAATGTACAGTGTGTGTCCCCCCTACCCAACCCCCCCCCCCCCCCCCCCCACCTCCAATGTACAGCCCCACCCCACCTACCCAACCTCCCCCAATGCACAGTTTCTATGTCAAATGTATATACACTATTCTGGATTTTTTTTAGTATCACAAACAGTACTGTATTTGAAAATCTGGTATGTCATAAATGTATAGATGTAGCAGTACTGTCTATCTGTATGTCATGTGTGTCATATGATGAATTGAAAATGGGGGACCCGGATAGAAACAAGATGAAAGTCTTTCTCAGGTCTGCATCCTCTTAACAATTGTATGTATTGAGCTGTACTGTACTGTACCCATTCTGCAATCTGTTAATAAACTTTTCAATCAATCAATCAATTCAATCAATCAATCAATCCCTACAGTAACTAAGACCCAGTCTGTTCCGTACAGTAACTAAGACCCAGTCTGTTCCCTACAGTAACTAAGACCCAGTCTGTCTGTTCCCTACAGTAGCTAAGACCCAGTCTGTTCCCTACAGTAGCTAAGACCCAGTCTGTTCCCTACAGTAGCTAAGACCCAGTCTGTTCCCTACAGTAACTAAGACCCAGTCTGTTCCCTACAGTAACTAAGACCCAGTCAGTCTGTTCCCTACAGTAGCTAAGACCCAATCTGTTCCCTACAGTAGCTAAGACCCAGTCTGTTCCCTACAGTAACTAAGACCCAGTCTGTTCCCTACAGTAGCTAAGACCCAGTCTGTTCCCTACAGTAGCTAAGACCCAGTCTGTTCCCTACAGTAGCTAAGACCCAGTCTGTTCCCTACAGTAGCTAAGACCCAGTCTGTTCCCTACAGTAACTAAGACCCAGTCTGTCTGTTCCCTACAGTAGCTAAGACCCAGTCTGTTCCCTACAGTAGCTAAGACCCAGTCTGTTCCCTACAGTAACTAAGACCCAGTCTGTTCCCTACAGTAACTAAGACCCAGTCTGTTCCCTACAGTAACTAAGACCCAGTCTGTTCCCTACAGTAGCTAAGACCCAGTCTGTTCCCTACAGTAACTAAGACCCAGTCTGTTCCCTACAGTAGCTAAGACCCAGTCTGTTCCCTACAGTAACTAAGACCCAGTCTGTTCCCTACAGTAACTAAGACCCAGTCTGTTCCCTACAGTAGCTAAGACCCAGTCAGTCTGTTCCCTACAGTAGCTAAGACCCAGTCTGTTCCCTACAGTAGCTAAGACCCAGTCTGTTCCCTACAGTAGCTAAGACCCAGTCTGTTCCCTACAGTAACTAAGACCCAGTCTGTTCCCTACAGTAACTAAGACCCAGTCTGTTCCCTACAGTAGCTAAGACCCAGTCAGTCTGTTCCCTACAGTAGCTAAGACCCAGTCTGTTCCCTACAGTAGCTAAGACCCAGTCTGTTCCCTACAGTAGCTAAGACCCAGCCTGTTCCCTACAGTAACTAAGACCCAGTCTGTTCCCTACAGTAGCTAAGACCCAGCCTGTTCCCTACAGTAGCTAAGACCCAGTCTGTTCCCTACAGTAGCTAAGACCCAGTCTGTTCCCTACAGTAGCTAAGACCCAGTCTGTTCCCTACAGTAACTAAGACCCAGTCTGTTCCCTACAGTAACTAAGACCCAGTCTGTTCCCTACAGTAGCTAAGACCCAGTCAGTCTGTTCCCTACAGTAGCTAAGACCCAGTCTGTTCCCTACAGTAGCTAAGACCCAGTCTGTTCCCTACAGTAGCTAAGACCCAGCCTGTTCCCTACAGTAACTAAGACCCAGTCTGTTCCCTACAGTAGCTAAGACCCAGCCTGTTCCCTACAGTAGCTAAGACCCAGTCTGTTCCCTACAGTAGCTAAGACCCAGTCTGTTCCCTACAGTAACTAAGACCCAGCCTGTTCCCTACAGTAGCTAAGACCCAGTCTGTTCCCTACAGTAACTAAGACCCAGCCTGTTCCCTACAGTAGCTAAGACCCAGTCTGTTCCCTACAGTAACTAAGACCCAGTCTGTCTGTTCCCTACAGTAGCTAAGACCCAGTCTGTTCCCTACAGTAACTAAGACCCAGTCTGTTCCCTACAGTAACTAAGACCCAGTCTGTTCCCTACAGTAACTAAGACCCAGTCAGTCTGTTCCCTACAGTAACTAAGACCCAGTCTGTTCCCTACAGTAACTAAGACCCAGTCTGTTCCCTACAGTAGCTAAGACCCAGTCAGTCTGTTCCCTACAGTAACTAAGACCCAGTCTGTTCCCTACAGTAACTAAGACCCAGTCTGTCTGTTCCCTACAGTAACTAAGACCCAGTCTGTTCCCTACAGTAGCTAAGACCCAGTCTGTTCCCTACAGTAACTAAGACCCAGTCTGTTCCCTACAGTAACTAAGACCCAGTCTGTTCCCTACAGCAGCTAAGACCCAGCCTGTTCCCTACAGTAGCTAAGACCCAGCCTGTTCCCTACAGCAGCTAAGACCCAGCCTGTTCCCTACAGTAGCTAAGACCCAGTCTGTTCCCTACAGTAACTAAGACCCAGTCTGTTCCCTACAGTAACTAAGACCCAGTCTGTTCCCTACAGTAGCTAAGACCCAGTCAGTCTGTTCCCTACAGTAGCTAAGACCCAGTCTGTTCCCTACAGTAGCTAAGACCCAGTCTGTTCCCTACAGTAACTAAGACCCAGT